>NW_009919116.1:86789-92342 GCF_000696875.1 Nestor notabilis
AATTGTGTGGTAACTTTGCAATGTAATACTCTTTCAAAATAAACCCTTGCTATTTGAGAGTTCAGTTCTAGCTACCAGACCCCCACAGGCAACACACATGCCCTTTCTTTACAAATCTTGGCTTTTAAGCTGCTCTGGCTAGTTGGTTGTTACTTAAAATCCTCACAAAAACTGCTTGTGCCATTGCTGTTTCACTGGGAAGTGATGTTTTTCAGTATTCTTCAAAGCTACCAAAGGTACTTCTGTGTAGTTTTAGTAAGAGAGGAGCAAAGATGCAGTGAACCTTGATTTATGCAACTTCCCATCAGGAACCTACAACATGCTTCAGTTAAAGGGGAAAAACATGTCCCAAGATAGACCAGAAACCATGGAGAGCTTTTTAAACAATTCAGGTGGTTATACTGTACCCAGTATTGCTATAATACTACTAATATTGCTTCATAGTCTGCACAAGCACTGTCCCTAGAAAATAAATGGTTTTTTTCCCACTGCTGCATTGTTAGCAGGAGGGATGCTGTTGGCATTGCAGGAGGATGTGGCTGGCTCACACCAGCTCATTGTGTGGGATGCCCTCTGTTAAGTATAGGGAGTGGGGCACTGATCTGTCTAAATCACGCTACAGACAGGCTATTCCTACCGCTGCAGGCGTGTCCAGGATTTGTTCATGGATTCGAACCTGAAATGCAGAATGTCTGAAGAGAAACAACCATACTTTATATTCAACAGGCATTTTTATTTCTTTTTCAATATGCGTCTGAGCTGGAAGATTGAGTTATACCAAGAATCTTGGCAAAGACCTCAGAGCAGAAATGGCTCATCCGTTTACAGAGCATGACTGCAGCAAAGGTGTTAAAAGTGCTATGAAAGGCAAATGGCAGTGCAGGGCAAAATGCATTCCAGGCATTAACTCTATTTACAAAGAAGACTAAATCAGTGTTCTTTGAGAATGACATCATGTATCACAAAAAAAAAAGAGTAACAGTCAAACAGGAAGCCTTTTCCTTGACAGTTGACGATGTAATCTGGGAAACTAAACATGTTGCATTAAAAAGGCCAGAAGAGTTTTCCTTCAGGAGTTGGAGGAGTCTGTCTGTTATTAAGCTGGTTACTGTTACTAAGACACATACTCTTCATACATAGATCACAAACTTTATATCTTGAATGAGAAGAAGGTAAGCCAGTGCTTCTCTGCTATTGTCGTACTAACAAGATCCTTGGTCCCTTTGGAATGATCCAAGTCCTTTCATCCAGTAGTTAAGTCTGTGCAGGGTGACTTCCCTGCTTCCAGTCAAGATGCAGGACTGAGAGCATCATGTGAAAATTTCTTTGCTTAGGAGTGTTGTTGAGAGGTGAACAAATGGGTAGGAAAGACAAAGCCCTTTGAAGTTTCTCTCTGAACCCATTCTGACCGTGCATCCTGGGGATGGAGGGGGCTGGTGCATAACATCCTTGTGCCTGGGCACAGAGATGAGTAACTAGGGCTGGAGCACAAAGGAAATGTCAGGAGGCCAATACTCTTAAAGTGGTTAAAGCACCTTAATAAAATAATTCTAACACTTCAGTGGTAGTTTGCATTTATGATGACATCATGTAAAAATCTGCTGTGATAGATATTTATTGACTCATGCCTAATGAATGACTATTTTACAAGGCTTGCGCTTAATTGTTTTATATAGAAAGATTTGTGGTTGTCAAATGGCAACATTTCTTTTGGATTGTTCTTGAAATGCTGGTAGTTTAAACCATTTCTTTGAAAAATGCAGCAAACTAACACAGAGTTTATCTTCTTACTGGGAAAAACACTCCAGTGAGTGTTGGGATGTTTATCTGTGTAAGCTAATCAGTCATTGCAGTTTTGGTTGATAGTTATGGCAGCTTCATAATAATAAACTTTTACTGTTTTCTATCTGTGGGATCATATGCTTGAGTAGCTGTCTTTGGAATACCTATCATAGGGAGTAACCATTGCACTTGTGTCAGTTTGTTCAGAGCCTTTTAAGAATATTGGCATAGATTTTTAGAAGCTAATTGAATAGCTGCCTCCAGAGTACAGTGAAATAACTTTATTAGGCAATATAAGTAGTGCCATTGAGTTTGTTTTTTGTCTTTCTTATTAAATCAGTTCAGTTAGCTGTTTGTTTTGAATCCCTATAGTTATTAAGCCTCATTCTAGAGCAGATCCAATTTGTATTAGCAAGACTATCCAAAGTTTCAAAAGTCTAAAGCAGAGATGCTGTTGGTTGAGCTACGGTATAATCAGGTTCCTTGTGGGTGAAGGCTGCTGTGCATCAAGCCTGGTTTGCTGTCCTGGACTGACACAGGGAATTTCTATTACAGATTTTAAGATACTGGCAGAGGTTGCCCAGAGAAGCTGTGGCTGCCCCATCCCTGGCAGTGTTCAAGGCCAGGTTGGACACAGGGGCTTGGAGCAACCTGCTCTAGTGGAATGTGTCCCTGCCCATGCCAGGGCTTTGGAACTGGATGAGCTTTGAGGTCCCTTCCAACCCAAACCAGTCTGTGATTCTGTGACACTCCTCGTGAGTGGCCCTGGCACAGTGACCAACACTCATGTCCCATTGATTGCTGGCAGCAGAAGTGACCACTGAAACTACTGGCAGCTTTCATTGGTTGAAGTGGCCAGTAGCAGATTTCTGAAATTATCCTGGTGGCCATGAACAGGAAACCCCTCAGAAAAGTGACACATTCCTTTAAATTCAAGGCTCATTGCATTTTATCAGTCTGACAGCCAGGAGTCTCTCTGGTGGGTGGCTGGTCACCTCCAAGGTACCTTCTGAGCTCTCTTAAATACAATTTGTAATCAAAATTTGCCAGCTCAAGATGTAGTAGTAGTACAACAGAGAGCTTTGTTTTGATTGTTGGACCTGACTGTGCTTTAGCGTGGTGTGAGCAGTCTTTTCAGGGTGGTTGTGAGAAATATGGTAAGGACATGGGTTGGAGGATCCAAGGATGTTTGACTTCTGCAGCTTGCATGAATTAAGAGGTTCAGGAGTTTTACATGGAGCAGCTGTTGCTAACCTCTCTGCTGCATTGCAGGTAAATTCAGGATGTTTGTGCAATGGATGTGGGAATGCTGAAGGATTGTTGATGGTTATTGGATATACAGAACATCCTTTTAATGAGGCAGTAAGGCTACTTATGAAGTTTGGACTAGTAATTTCATTTTTTTAGAGTAACTTTAGGACTTGCATGTTTTTTATGAAAGTACCATAGAGCAGGCTGCATTTCCTTTATTGAATGGAATATTTTTTACACTTGGAAACGAAATGTAACAAAAATTTAATAATTCATGAATTGAGCTTCAACATCTTTTAAATAATAGATAGACTGTCATGCCAAGTTCAGCTGAGAACTTAGAGAGCATACGTTTTTGTGTTTTTCTTTGACATTTCGAAGAATTACAGAACTACAAACATTTATTTTGTATTTTTGCTCGTGCAATATTTTATTCTTTTCAGGTTGATTTAAGAAATAAAAGCAACAGTTTAAAAAAAAAAAGGGTAACTAGCTTCAGTTTCTGACGGGAAAAGACAATTGAAGGGAGAGAAGCCCTGGGTACATGTTCATAAATGATTCACTGGACTTTTGGCTGACAGAACAGTTTCATAATAACTATTTTTCTTATCAGTGAAATCAAATGTTAAATAGCTCTACTGGAAAGTGCCGTAAAGGTGACTAACAATTACGCCTCTGTCACCTCTGCTGTCTTTGTCCTTTTCAAAATAATCAGCCTGGATTTATATTATTGGTTATTTCTCTCCCCCTCTCTGTAAAATAGAAATGGTTTTCAGAAGATGCAAGCAAATCACATTTTGTGGTATTTTTGGATATGAGGAGGATGGGTAGCCTCTTGCTTAAAGCCAAAGAAACCCCAGAGTTGTCCCTGCTGCTGACCTATGTGACTTTGAGCCCTGTTGTGGTACATGACTGGACAGGAAGATCCCAGGGGAGGAGGGAATGGAGCCCATCCTGGTGTGTGGTGGCCCTGTTCCACTGCAATGTGTTAGAGCTTGGTGCTGTCCATGTGTCTTATTTGCGGGGGCACAGTTGTGGCAGGAAGGCCAGGTTAGCTGCTTGGGGGTTTTAGCACAATTTCCTATGGAGAAGGGCAATGTGTGGCCAATGTGTCCATGGGCAGGTCTGTGCTGAGTGGTGTGCTCTGCTTCTAACCAGCACTGAATCTGCAGGTTGGTTTTGGCCAAATGCAGCAAGAGGTGGAGCTTTCAGACAATTTAAAGTCCTATAGTTTTTCATGAACCTTAATGTCTAGGATTTCTCTGCTCTTTTCCATGTGTACTCCTAGTCAGGCAGAAACCTAAAACACAGGCTCAGCATATTAGACAACAGATAATCTACAGTTGAAGGTGATGCTATAGAGGTTACAGATGTTGCAATCCAGAAGAAAAACCCAAACCAGAGCACAAAACTTGTTGGGTCTTAAAGCATCCAACACAGCATCACGCACCCACGAGGCTTTGCTTGTTCTGTGACTTGTGCACCTACTTTGTAATATCAATTCAGTGGAGGAGCAACTGACTCCAAGGTGATGGATTGCCTCATCTGTCTTGGCAAGACCTTCTGAAATCGTGGAAAGACTTCATGAATAGGTTGCCTCTTCTCTGTTACTTTGGAAAACTCTTCAAGTGCCAGAAATGGAAAGAATATTTTCCTCCTTTTATTCCCATGAATATGCATCTTTCGTTGATGAGAAGAAAAACATGTAAGTTTTTAACTAGTTGCAGTTAAATGTATCTTACAGGACGTCCTAATGTAAATACTGTTCGGTTAGAGGTTTGAAGTTTTTGAAACAAATAGAGTCGATCTGTTCTGTTCTTGTCTGGACAGAGGTAGCTGCCATTCTGTAGAGTCATTTATGAAAGACCATAGATAGCTCTAGTAATAATTGAGTATTATTATTATTTTAGCTTTACTGCTCTGTGTGCAGAACTGAAGAAGCAGAGGAGTAAGAAGTACTTAAGAATCCAGTGCAGATTATTTGAAGAGGCAGTACCTATGCCTTTGTCTCATACTATTTACAAACTATGAGCTTGTCTTATTAATCAAACAGGAACAATCAAAATTTTAAGAGAGTCATTACCTTTCAACTAGATATTCCAAGCGTAGAAGGACAACATTGGCACTTACAGGGTATTAACTGGCAGATATCATTTGAAACTTCACTGTGATAAATGTTCCCACTTGTGAAATTACAGCAAATTGACATTTAATTCCAGCTGTTCAACTCCATGGAAATAGTTTGGTAATCTGGGTGGTTACTTGCAATATCTCATCAAGCTGATAACTGTGTTTCTTGCGCCATATGTTATCACTTAAGTCTTGAACTGAAACTTTTGCAGTTTCATTGAATGGGAACTAGGTTAATATTAAAATCAGAAGAGCTTGGCTTCTTTTTCCTTTATTTTAGAAACTTCAGCTTCTTGGACTCCGCAAAAATGTAAAAGGAATAGGAAAATTCCTATCAGCTACCTTTTGCACTGAGTTAGGCTGATCTCACGTGGTTGTTTTTGTAGGGAA
>NW_009919116.1:92373-116413 GCF_000696875.1 Nestor notabilis
AGGACAGAAAAAGTTCATTCCTGATTTGGAACTTATAAATAAAGCTTTTCTCTGTATTGCTCATAGGTTGGAGCTCTGAGAGAAGAACTGGCTAAGTTAGGTTCCCACCTTCGTTACAGGTTGGGCTCTTAGCCCATGAAGAACCTCACAGTTAGAAGGAAGAAGGCAGGATCTGCCCTGGCTGGGCATTTTTAGCATGGTTTCACCTGAATGTTCAGGTTGTAATCAGCAGTTTTGTAGCATGATTATACTTAGGAGCATAATTTCTGGCAAAGATTTCTTGTACAAAACATTATTAAAAAATCAATATTAAAAAGTAGGCTCTGCCCAAAAACTTTTCTAGCATAAGTAGTTTAAGATTCAAACTGTTTGATCTGGCACAATACCATTTTGTTCTCCTTTATTATGTTATGTGGAAGCTGGGCCTCTGGGTTCACTTCTGAGCATTTATTTTGAAAAGATATTTTACAAAAAACAAAGCAAAACCCAAAAGGTTTTCCTCAGTCAATCTTTTATCGAGCACTTTTCCACACAGAATGTTTCCTCTCCTCATGTGAAACATTGCAAGCAACTTAATCCCAAGGGGAAAAAAAGTGCTAATATTCAGTGGTGGAAGAAAATAATTTGACTGTGATAGTGCAATGGTAGGAACATTTTGATTAAAAATGCAAGAATATTCAATCATTCTATCTGGCAAACCATATGTACATGAAAAGCCTATCTTCATTCTTATCATTCTGGGTGCTCATATTCAACGGGATGATTGGCGAGATTCCTGTTTCTGCACCTTTCATCTATCTTCAGTACTTTCATAAATGTTGAATTAAGCAATTTTTATGAAACTTATCATAAACTGGAGTGTTCATTGAAAGTGACTGTGACAAAGTGGATTCCCCTACTCTTGAACTTCAGCAGCAATATTGCACAATACATTTATTTCTGCCTGGTTAAAAGCAAAGTTTTTTTTCTTATACATTTTTCACTCTAGGCAAAATTATGGAGGGGAAGAGTGAAGGGCTTTAGAGAACAGGAAAGGAGAATGTCTTGCACTGAAGATTTTGCTCCTTATTATCAGCTTTGGAAAGCGAGACTGTTGTCCTTGTGAAGTTGACTTCTTTCTTTTGTTCTTAATGTCATTTTGGTTTTGCTCATTAGTTCTGCAACTTCCTTTTTATCTGGAATTAACACCTTGAAGCCTTTGTCTACCTTAGATTCTTCCATGTCTCTGGAACTAGTACAGTGTTACGGTTTGTGCATGTTATTTTTGATTAAAAGTAAATTATATTAACTCTTGCCTTGCAGATATCTGAACACAAAACCATTGCTGAAAAAATGAAGTAGCTGATTCTTGTTTGTTACCTGTGGCTGATGCTGGGCTGTGGGAAGTGAAGATGATCTCTGTGCAGATCTGTAACTGGACAGAACCACTGACAGATTTCCTCTTGGGTGACCCTGATGAATCTTCCCGTGTTAGAACTGGGTAGGGCTCCGCTTCCCACTTACCCCACAATGACGTGAATCCACAGGCATGTTCAGATGCTCAGTGTCATCAGGCAGTTGGTTTGCTCTGGAGATGTCAGAGCCACATTACATCACACCTGCTGGTGCTTCTGCTACTGTGATATCCCATTAAGTATCTTCCAAATTGAGTTTATGCTTTTCCTGGGAAAAAAAGGCATATAAATGCTTGATTTATGGGAGCACATGGAACTCGCAGATGTATCAGTGTCACCACTTCTCCCAGTAACTGAATTAAATAGCTGGAAAAGGACAATCAAGGTGGCTGTCACATGCCATTGCATGGAAGTTAGCACAACATCTGCTTTGCCTGCTGTTTCAGAACTCACTGGTGCATGTTATAATTGGGAATAGGATCTCTAGTACTTTTTTCTTTTTCCTGGTGAAGGCTGAGCATGGGAAATGTTTAAGTTCCGCTGAGAACAGCCTTTTGTAAGGTATGGCAGCAGGTTGATATTTCTGCCCTGTTCAGCATTTAAGTTACAAGAAACTCAGAAAAAGTACATTTCTCTTTTTCTGTAGTCACTCGGACTTCCATCTTCTCATTGTTTGCCCAAGCACCTTATGCTCTTCAGTGCTTGCTGTCGGGACTGCCCCCATTCATTGACTGATTATTATTTTTGGTACATAGAGGGAGTTAATTGCAGCTATAATCACTGCAAGCGGTTGGTGTTTTGCTGTTTTAATTTGGTATTTTCTCACAGAGCCATTAGAAGCGGATGCGATATAAACCGCTAGTTAAAAGCGGTATGATGCATGGGCTTACTGAAGGCATGAGGGAAAACTAGCTATTGGTAGCAGAACTTCCAGTTAGAATCATTTATGTTGCTTCCCTTAGGGAGTGTGATGGGAGGGTAAAACTTTTATGCTATCAGGCGCTTGTAAGCAATTCTCCATCTGGGACTTTAAATTGGAATAGCTCTATTATTCATTTGTACCCCAGAACTCCTTGGATAATAATCTGCATCTTCTTCTAGCTGTGAGTAGCCATAGACACATGTGCTGCTGGTGAAAGCACAAATTAAATGCTGCTTCCTGGGCTTGGAAACCACAAGCTGTATTTCTTGCACTACCAGATGCTTCCTGTAGCATCTTGGGCAGTCTCTTGCTAATAAAATGAGTTTTAGATGCAATTAACTCACTGCATACATCAACAATACTTAAGTGACTTGTTACAGAGATGATTTTTGTACTTGAGTCTGCAGCGATGATTTGGGACATGACACCAAGGTATGTGAGGGAGGTGGAGGGAAGGTGCCAAACCTCTGTCATCCCTGCCCTGGAAGAGCAGTTCAGAGACTGAATGGTTGTGTAAAAACAGGAGCACAATCTTCACCTTCTTTTGCATGCTTATGTATGCCCTGGTTTACGTATGCATTTGGTGTATGCATTTTCCAGCAGTCTAGTGTGTCCTGCTTTTAGGTAGGCTTATAGCAATGGGAGAGGATGCTCATTGATAGCTCTAGGGCCAAACCACACTATTCAGTTGCCTGCATGAGTAGAGATCAGAGAGAAACTCTGCTTCAAGTGTGCCTTTTTATCATGTTGTGTTTCATTGTTTGGATAGTAATGCAGTGAGTAAATTGGTCAGTACTGACCATTTTTTACTCAAGGGGCAGGAGAAATCCTTCTATTAGAGACTGCGTCTATTTAATACTGTAGCTGGGCACTGGGGGGAGGCGTCACTCGCTATTTAGATGTTTTCTTTGACCTATTGCAGGCTGTCTTGGTATTTTCTCATTATCCCAAATGGGATTAGTAGCTCGATGAGCAGCAACTGGAAAAGAAGCAGAATTCGGTGTGCACTGGATTTGGCTGTCCTGAGTATTGTGGGGCTGCTGACAGCAGCATGGGCTTAAATTATGAACAAGGTCCCTGAATTGTCAGTTCAGTCAGCTGTAAGATCCAAGAGCCAAATTCAGTCTTAGTATGGAAGTGCTGTTGACTACAGTAGCCCAGACTCTGCGCTAACACCGGGGTTTTGCAGCAAAAGTAGTTTTAGGACAATTAGGTTGCGCTCATCTTATCAGTACCACAATTTCTTGTAGAGTGCTGGCAGTGGCTGCATATACTGTCTCTCACAGCAAGTGTCTTTGAATTATTTGTAAGTGGCTCGATTTGTAGTCCTGGAATATGAGTGTTTTCCCACCTAAAATTAAGCTAAGCAGTCTCTCTGTGAAGGCCCTTGCTGGTTATTAGAAGTCATTGCTGATCACCACTCCCAATGTGTTTTAGTGGTTTGCTACCAGCTTCTCATAAACTCAACAAGACAGAGGACCTATTGCTGCAGCCTCCTAGTCAGGCTCTTAAATTGTGTAAAATTAGTATTTCAACATGTGTGGTTGCTGTATCCACGTGGCACCTTCACCTGGGTTCCTTGTTGTGCCCATTAGCAGAGTTACTTCCCTGGCAGAGCCAGCCTGGCCCCCAAAAGCTTGATTTGGTGACTAGGAACGTCTGTGGTGACCCTGAGGATTTTGGGTGGGTTTGTGAGCACATTGGTATCGTGGTCTGAGTGTCTATAGATGAATTAGAAATATCCTCAGAAGTACTTATCCCTGTGTTGGACTGCACTGGGCTGTAACTGCGGCTGGAAAGGGTTCTTGGCTGCAGCCAAATAAAAAGGTAATGAGATGCTGAGTGCTGTGTCTCGACCTCCTGCCTTGAAGAGACCAGTGCCTGATGCTTGTTGAACGGTTGGTTTCCTTCATGAATGCTGACTCAGTTCATGTTTTTTCTTACCTTGTGGGTAAGGATGCGTTTGTGAGCCTATTAGCTTATGAACTGAAATTAATTTGTGAGTTTATCTTTACTGAGTGTAGCACTGCAACATCAAATCGTTTTTCTCACAATTTAGCTTAACATTGATTCCTCATTTAGTAAAAATTTCTAAATCTTACAGGCTACACAAGAAATTAGGTTCTTAATGACTGTTTTATTCAATTATTATGGAGATACTCGTCCCATTGTAGTTAATGTTCCATTTTGAAATTGGCTTGAGAGGGAGTGTAAAACATTACTGTTCTCTCCAAGTCTCCACTATCCTCACATGACTTTTAATGCAGTTTTTAACTGTGTTGGATTTTCTTTGTACAGATTTATTTTGTTTCAGAATTTGAACCAAGAAATTATTAAAATACGGCTTACATTAGTTTTTTTATTTTTTTTTCTTTTACAAATATTGTTTCTTTAAAAGTTTTTAGCACTTTTCCCAAAAATTCCTTTTAACAAAACTTCAGTACCACTTCTCTTAGGAAGAGGAAAAAAAAAGCCTTCAAATTCTTTGTTATTTCTCAAGCAGCACTAACAGAAATTTAATTGTTATTGTAATCCTTCTTGTTGATGGATAACATTCTTTAACAGCAATTGATTTACTGAGAGCTGATAGGTAAATCTGACAGGAGATAGAATTCAGCAAAGAATTTTCAAGCAGGGGATGGGAGGAGAAGGACTTTAGGCTGATTTTTTGGCATTATTCATCATGACTGAAGGCTTGTGGTCAGTCCTTAGACGAAGAGACAACATCTCCAGACATTCCAATTTTCCTACAGCAGATGACTAATACACTTTTTCTTACAAAAGGGAAAGATTTGATCACATAAAGAGAGGAGGTATTGATGAGGAGAGGGCCCTAGGCAAATGGAAACATATGCAGTGAGATAAAATGGAAATGCATTGCAGAGAACTGCATTGGCATCTCTAAGAAGTGACTTCCATTTAAATAGTGCGACAGTACAATGGGATCTAATTCAAATAAATACTGAGTATTAAGGTGACAGCTCAAATATATTATATTCAGTTAGAGTAGGCACTGTGAAGAATAGTTTGTTTGAAATGGTAGTAAAGTGTAGTGTTAAAGTGGTAAAGTGTTGTAGCAAAAATTGAAATCTTTGCAATACAATAAACAAACTGCTCTGCAGAGTGGTACATCACTCACCCTTCACACCCAAGGTGTCATTCCTGTATTGGCACCTGTAGATAAAGAAAGGGGCAGATTATCTGTGTAAAGGTGGTAAGAAGGGAAGAGGTAGGTCCAGAGAGTTTGATTAAACCCACAGACCAAGATAGGTGGTGATGTATTTCAGATAGTTTCCAGGTAGCACTAGAAATATGGTGTTGGGTGTTGCTTTGGACAAAGTGAGTAAGCAATGTCTTGGATATGGCAGTCACAGGCGTGTAAATGATAGGCAGGAACTGGATGGAAGGCTGGGAATATGATTGTAGCTGAACAGCTTCTCACATTTCCATTCTTCTTTCTGAAGTGATTTCTGGAATACAGCTGTGGTCATCTCTCTGGTGTATTCCAGTCTAACATATGGGTCAGGTTTATCCCTTCTATAACTGTACAGGAAATATTTTGTCATTTGACTGTGTGTCATTGCAGGGCTTTCTGGCCTCTTTTGAATGGGGAGGAAGTATGGGTGTGGGCTTTTGGGGGTGTGTTTGTGTGTGGTTTGTTTCTTTTCACCCCTTCCTGTGAAACATGCTGTGCCATACAATGCACTCTAGAGTAGTCTCTCTTCTGCGTGCCAAGAGCCTTCTGATGTGCTGAACACCTGGAGAGCTGTGTCCTGTGGGTTTGTAACCCAGCTGACAGCTTTAGCACAAAGAGAGAGTCTGCGATTAAAAATTCACAGGACTGTTGATTGCAAATGAGGGTCAGCTGCATGACACAAAATTACAGGCATCTTCCTACCTGATCAAGTGCTTTGAAACAGTCATTTGTCTGCTGAATCAAAAGTCGTTTGTCCATTGTAATTACAAGCCATCAGAGTGATTTCTGCACAGAGGTGCTGGAGATGGAGAAGAGCTTGCAGAACAAGCTGTGTGGAGAACAGGAAAGTGGAGCTGCAACCAGAGCGCCTGGGAAATGCAGGTGTGCATGTGCGAAATGATTGTTGCACACTGAGTCACCGTAATACTTATTTGTGCATCTGAGAATGACCTAAAGGTGTTGGTGGATCCTTCTGACCGTCTCATTTTCCTTCTTGTGTCTAAAAAGTACATCTGTTGCTAAAAAGAGTATCTGTTCCTTTCAATTTAATTAGAACAAACCCCAACCTTTTATACTTTTCCCATGTGCCAAAGGCTCTGCAGGTTGTCCATTCCATCTACTGAATTCTGGCTCCAGTTACATCTATGCTATTTAATGGAATGCTTTTGAGAGAGAGAATTATTAAGATAATGTTGTAGTTAGCACCAATTAAGATGAAAACTAAAGACAATCGTAAATACATGTCCTTATAATTTCTGAGTGAAATCCTAAGAACTTCTTTATGTTCTAGACTGGTCAAATATCTTGCGGAAAGTAATATTTTGACATATATGCCTTAATCTGTGGTGCTATCCCACAGTTTTTAAAAAGCTCCTTCAATTGCAGGTAGCTATGTTGGCTCATTGTATTCAGATCCCATACAATAAGTAAGGCTATTTAAATAGAGGTCTTACTGCTGGCCTGTTGATTTAATACATCTTTTACTTTGGAGTGTTACCTTGGCCAACAAGGTGGCTTTGACTGAGCTTTCCTGTGTGGGAGTTGTGAGATATCAAACCTCTTTGTGACAGCTTACATTGCAATTAAGAGTAAAGACTGCATGTAATTGTCCTATTCTTATTTCAGAAGAAATTAATGTGTGTTGTTGAAAGGCAGTTAAGAATAGGAAGGTAAAAAATGCCTTCCCTCCCTGTCCCCCCATACCATTTGCAGAGCTTGGTGTGTGGACAGCTTTTTTTGCTATTTGTTTTTATTTTAGGTAGAAATTGAATGGTTCTGTTCATCTCTTCATGTATTATTTCTCTGATGTGCATCATATGTATTCCTTTGATGGGAAAGATAATGCAGAAGTTGGCTACTGCCTGGAAATACCCAGCAGAAATGTACATACATATTTGATTATGTGTTTTTTTCCATCTATGTAGAAATAGATGGCAGGGCTACAACAAAGCAATGTTCTCTGGTTTAAGAGTAGATGTTGGATAGCTTCTCTGAATGAAATGTGGTCGCAGGGAAAAGATGGAGAAGTGGTGGGAGTAACTGCGGAACTGAAAAGGGTGTCTAACGCAGAGCAAAAGTTGAACAACTGACAGTATTGATCTGGACATCACCAGTGGAAAATTATGTTTCTTTTAGTAACAATGGTTCTAGCTGTGTTTTATCTTAATTTCCCAAGTTGTAATTATAGAAATAATAATGCCCGCGTCTTATAAATGTTGGGGTTGGTCCATAGACCTGTTCCTTTTGACTTCATTACAGTTTAGTTTGAGGGATACTGGCAAGGTTAAGTTGTTTCTTTAGGTTGGTGTAGTATCTGTGCTTCTCTGGGTAAATCAGCTTACTGTGAAGTTTCCTCTTGTATACCCAGAGCTCTCAGTCTGGCAGAAAAATTTAAATATGAAGGCTGAAATTAATCTGAGTGCTCTTTTCTGTATCCTGTGAAGAGTAATAATATGCTTAAATATTTACCACATGAAACATGGTACACAATAATATGTACTGTAGGAATACCAACTCTTCAATTTATGGCATATTACACTGAATAGGATAACAGTCTGCTTTGTCTTCTACTTTGCTTTAGTACAGTAACCTTTAAACCCTGGCTTATTTGTTCAAACTAAATCCCAATCTCCTTTATTTTTTTTGGTCAGTAACCTGCTTTATTTAACAGACACTTCCTATTTCTAGTCTCTTTGGTACTTCTCTGCTTGCAAATGGATTTATTATCAAGTAATCCTGTTTTGAACAAAATGTCTTTTGCTATCTCAAAACCCCAGGCTCTTCTGTGTTTGCTCTTCTACCAATTAAGTAGAGTGAGTCAATGAAAGCCTTTTCATAGCATCATCCAAGTAGTTTGTGTAGAACAAAATCCTGATGGCGACTCTGTGGCTAAAGCAGGTGGTGTTTAATAGCTCATTTGAACACAGGAATTGGGAGAAGCATGGAGGATGGATATTTCTGGCACTAGATTCCTTTATTTTTTTGTCTGCCTCTTTTCCAGTGAGCTATGCCATCCCGTACATGTCTTGTATGCTGCAGCAAAATACTTCTACAAATAAGAAGGAAATTTAATAGGCAGTTGAAGCAGACCTAAGATCACCATGATGCCAGTGAGAGTAGCCCCTCAGCCTTGCTGCATCCTCTGCGCTAGGGACTGTGACCACACAATGAATCATATTTTGTTGCTGTGTACCCATTCAGAAAGAGTTGATGGTTTAAATCCAGTGATAAAACAACCATGAAAGGTAGGAATTTTTTGCTGGGTTAGTTTGCTATTAGGCCAGTATTGTATGAAGTTGTGTTAAGTATACTTTAACAAAGGAGAGGCAATGGGGATTACTGGAGTGGGGAGTGTGACAAAACAGCCCTCTTCAGCAGTAACATTGTCTTAGTTTAGCTTAATCCAAGGAAATTGCTAGGATGAATTTGCATCTTTTGTTAACTACTATTCCTTCTCTCTCCAGTACACTCACCCTCTGTGCCTTATCTGCAAATTCTACCTTGTCTTCCTCTACTGGAATGTGTGTTAGGTCCCTATGAAAGAGTGGGACAGGATTTGGACCTGGTCCCTAGCCTATTATAAGGAAATTCTGCTGGCTTCACTGGATGATGTTTCAAGCAAATATAAGATCGTGGGTACTTTAATTCATTCTGCCTTTCATATTTAACTGTGACCTTCTTCAGCCTTGGGATTCATCACTCTTCACAGAGATGAGAAAGTGTCTCACTTGCACAACAGCACCCCTCCCCATATATGGGTTGTTGGTGTTTACATACAGTTATAACAACTGAATAATTGTAAGCAGATAAGAAAACTACCAGCCATTTATTCATAAACTGGTCAAAGGAACTTTATCTTTTATCCTAGGATAAATATAAAAGTAATCCCAGCCTGACAGCTTGTATACTGCAGATTTTTGTCAGAAAGTAGGAGTGAGGGACAGAAGATAAACTGAACTGTAATCTTAAATTTTAAAAGAGATGAACAAACAACACCTCCAGGAGAATCTCTACTTATTTTTAATTTTCAGCAAACCTAGGCTGATATTTCTCTTTCTCTTGCATACACAGGGAGTACTCCATATATCTGCTTTACTTCGGGTAGTATTTCTTGTGTGCAAATATTACATATTTAGGTGCATGAGACTTATGAAATCTCTGAGAGAGGTGGATTGAATTCCTGGCAAATGCCTCAGCATTGCAGCTAACTTATTTAGCTGTACTGCCTGGACTGATTTAGCATTCAGAGAGGTAACAAGCATTTAGAACTCTGAAAGATGCAATAGAAATTGCTCAGGCTTCCTTTTTAATGCTCTCTTGACTAGGAGGATGATAGGAATTTCACCAAATGAAAGCTACTACAGATAAATTTGAAACCAATGAAGGAAAAAGCATGGTAATTTAAGGCCAGTAGTTACAAGATAAAAACAGGTTAAAGGGAAAGCCAAACCAATGTGAGATAAAGACATCTGAATTTGGCTCTGTTCATTGGGAATGAAGGCTGGTATAACCACTTTATGCTAGGCTGTACCCTGGAGTACTTACATACCGGTGCCTGGGTGCATCTGTTTCCTGACATGCATACTTCTCATAGAATGGGAAGCCCTGTGTCATGTAAAGGGATGCAAAGAAGGCATGGGAAAGGGTAGAGCAAGGCCAGGAGGACATCTTTGGGATCCTGAAGGACTGTGGCCAACACATCTGGACTTCTTATGCCCCATGCCAGAGGCTGCTGTGACTTTAACAGATGTTGAGTCAGGGTCACAGCTTCAAGGCAATGCAGTCCCTGCAGACGATGTCAGATTGTATTTTTATCAGTTGTGGGTGAGACTGGTTTGAGGAGTTGTTTGGTTTTGGTTTTTTTTTCAATGGGATTTGTA
Source organism: Nestor notabilis (assembly GCF_000696875.1). NCBI lineage: Eukaryota > Metazoa > Chordata > Aves > Psittaciformes > Psittacidae > Nestor > Nestor notabilis. Next base: position 102,766 of record NW_009919116.1, read on the forward strand.
GCTCTAGAACTCTGGGATCGACCAGAACCATCAGTGACATGTAGTACTCAACAGCAAGGAGCTTTCTGGCTCTGGTCCTTGAAAGCATGCACGGTGACAGCTATTTTAGAAAGCAGTTGACAACCTAAATGCGTATGCTATTGTACCTCTGCATTTTCACAGCTAACAGTCTTCTGTGTCAGTTCATGCCTGCTGCTTCTTGCCTAAGTTGTTCTGTGTGCACCTGCAATGAACAAGATCTTTCCAAGCTTTTGAATAGTCTCAGCTTCAGCAAATTAAAGGATGATGATGCCTCATCAACACTGCACAAGTTGTTCCCTTCTGCTCTTTGTATTCATGTTAAAAACAACTGAAAGAAATATTCCTCTTCAGCCTCTGTCAGAGCAAACAGGATACTATCTTATAATAAATCTTTACTTATGTGATTGTGTATCATTACAGCATCTTCCGAAAGAATAGTAAAAATACACAGGATGTGCCTGTGTAATTGAGGACAGACAGTAAAAAATTCTAAACGAATCCCAGCCTAAGTAGATCATGTCATGAACTGTGCATAAGATATGATGTCTTGGTCAGCATTGTGCTCCCAGGGTAAGTCAGACGATGGATGTAAAGGAGTGGATGCTTCTGGCACCTGCTCAGAGAAGCCAGACCCGGTACAGCAGCATTTAAATACTTCTGAAAAATCTCCCTTGCCTGGAGTACAGGAGAAGTCAGATGAGGGAATGGCATGCTGGAAGGATCTGCCAATAACAGTGCAGGTGGGCCAATAAAGAAGAGGGGATGATGCTCACAGTGTGCTGGTCCGGCGGGGCCTGGAGAATTACCTGATGAAAAGGAGAGAAATTAATATTTTATAGCTATTCATCACCATTATGGCTGCATGAAAAGGCAAAGAAAGAAGTGGAGAGCGGTAGGCTGGGAACGCATAATATTCCTTTAGTGGTGCTGTGGGTTTGCTCTGATGAATCTGTCTTGCATCTCACCCAAAGAAAAGAAGTTGGCTAATGATGTGCTTTGCAGATGGATCAGTGCTGGCACTTAAACAACTCTATATCTGGTACACAGGTGTTTGATTTTGTTTTTGTTAACGAGCCAATAGCAGGCAGATTTAGGGAAAATGGACCACAGTTACTGTGTAGAGACAGAGTTTCTCTCAGTGCTTGTAATCTAACTCCACCATATGTTGAGTGTATGAGCCCAAGCCATGACACATCTTCCAGTCAGTGGGCCAAACTTGCATCTGGTGAAAGATAAGAGTGGAACTACACCTACCAGCGTTACTCAACCCTATGCATCGCTCCACAGTCCTGTCTTGCTTTGTTGAGTTAAGCAGACGCCTCTGACAATTCTCCCTGATTCTTCCTTCTGTCATAAACTCCTGTCTCTTTTGTTGCTGCTTGTATGCTTTCCAGAAAACACTCTTCACAGCAGATGTTTGCTAATGCAGAAAGCATTGGAGAAATAGTTGTGAACAGTAGATTTCAGTATGTTTGGGGTTGGTTTTTTTTTTTTATACCAGGTGCAGTTACTGAATATGAGGATTAAGAAAAAAAATTGCTAGATTTGGGGAACTCTTCAGGTCTAATTAAAATGAAATGCTGCTCAGATGTTATCTGCAATATTTCTGTAGGAATGGATCAATGCAGTGTGTGCCAGAAAACCTAACACGGGTGCTAATGCGATGTAATCTTTTGAGGGACAGCAGAGGGAATAACAAACTAAGGCAATGTATAGGTACTCCACTGGATTAAGAACATATAAACTAAGATTTCTTTGCTGAAACTATTAATGAAGTTTGGGGGGGAGGGGGGATATTAGTAAAATCTTTTGAGTCTTTTGTGATCAAGTTGTAAAAAGCAAGCATGGGAAATCCAATTGAAAGCATAACATTAAATGAGTAGTTGGCAGGCTGGCTGTTCTTTCCCGTATCTGCTGCTTGTAGGTAGACTTTGTTAAAATAATTGTAGGGAACTAAATAGCACTGAGTTTTTCCAGATGTAATACCTCCAGGAAGTTCTCAACTGCATGTTCTCTTTACAGGAACTGTTTTCTCATAGCAGCTTGCTTAGAGCTGGAGAGAAGACAGCAATTCCTTCTTGTTGTTTACATTGTTCTCCTTCTCAGGTTGTCTTTTTTAAAAAAAACCCTTTATTTTCTCTCTCTTTTTTTTTCCTATTTCTTTGCCCTTTTGTAGGAAGGATTCTTTCTTGGTCAGTGTGTGGAAATGAAATAATGGAAATACCCTGCATCTGCAGTGTATCTTACACTGCTGGGGAACAGAAACCATTTCAGTGTCTCTGGTAGTCACCGCTTGCTGCTCTTATCTGCTATCCAAGACTGATTTACAATGCAGCTAATGCCACTCTTCAGCCTGCTGAGCCACTATTAAAGTATACACAAAAAACCACATGTGCAATTTGAGTCACAAGGGAGTATATTGTAAGAAAATAGTGCATTGATTCCCTTCTTTGGCGTAAACAGAGGGGGGAAAAATATAGCTCAGTACATTGAAGTCACATGGTGCTCCAGGGAGGATGGAAAGGGGATGCATTAACAAGTGTGGGCAAACTCATTTAAGAATGACAAAAAAACAATGTTCTAAGAAATTCCTAATTCAACAGTTCTTTGTCTCTAAGAATTTAACTTGCTTTTGCAAGTGTCATTTTGTCTTGAATCATTGTAGCTTTCTGGGAAAGTATTGTAGTGTGGGAGTTAAGGGATGTGCAGTCTGTGTTAAAGTTGTATTTATGATTATGTTCTGAACTAATGTCTTAAGTTTTTGTGAGACAAAATGGCATTTATGAATAATTTATTCATGACATGGTAAGCAGAACTACAGCAATTTCTTCCTAAGAGTTATTTGGAAGAGCTATTGACAATATGAAAATTAATGTTAGCAAAGGACATCAGTAGAGAGTGGTTGAAGAGAGAGAGGAAGTCTGCATATAGCCTCTTGGGAATATCTGGGGATTTATAGTTTTTTCTTACTCTTCATTAATTTGAATATTGTCCAGAATATGAAATGTACTTTATATTCCTTCAAAACCTCCCCACCCCTTAACTACAATCTGAAATCTGAATGCAGTACTGTATCCCAGGTGTGCCAGTTTCACAACTGGTTGTCTGTAGCAGATTCACAAAAGGTCTGAGTTGCTAAAGGGAGAATTACTTGGAATCTCTTTGTCTAAATTCAAAATTAGCTCTTGGGAGCAAGATTTGGTAGTGGAACTAGTTCCCCAAACACATCAATTCAATGGCAGCAGAAGTCAAGAGAGCAAATCAAACTGTAGAAATTATTAGGACAGAATTAACAATGAAAGAGATTTTACTCAGTGGCGTAATAATGACTTGGTGTTTCTTCTGTATCTTGAATGCTGTGTGAAGTGCTGGTCCTTTCTTAGGGAAAAGAATATGGAATTAGAAAGGTTCAGGAAAGGACACTGTTCATCACGGGTCCAAGTGGCTTCTGTGTCAGGAACAAGCAGGACATGCATTACACCTTACCCCTCAGCTGAAGTCACAAGGCTAACTTTGAGGTGGTTTGACTCTGTTTTAATTAAGTTCCACTTTTCCTTTGTGTCACTTCATAAGCAACTGGGTGTTAGTGAATGCTGAGATACTGCTTGCCTCCTTTTCTTAATAACATGGTGCCAAAGCAAGCTAGAGAGTGAATGAGAGTCAGATTTCATGCTAAAGCCTTTCATGTTAAATCAGTATCAATTTAAATTCTCTTCAAATTCACTTTTCTAAGCCAGTTTACAGTTCTTGCTGGAGTCCTGCTGATTCACAAGTGGGTTTCAAATCCAGCTCGTCTTCCACATTACTACAGGTGACCAGAGAGGGAGTCCAGCAAGATGCCTCTACATAGACAGTAAGGAAACCACTCTTGAAAACTTTCTGAAAACTCTCTGGAAATATTGGGATGAAGGAGGTGGATGTGCAGCCTGTGCCGAGGCTAACCTGGCATTGGGAGAGCTGCCTGTGGGATGCTGCTGCTCAGGGGCAGTTGAGTGAGTTTGCAGTGGGTATAGTAGTCTGGTGTGGTAGAGGTACTTCCACTGGGGAAGGGCTTTCCCAGACCTTGGTGCAGCTAGTAGTCTTCTTAGTCCCCGTCTCTTGCCCCAGTGCAATTTTAGATTCTCTTTAGGAAGCCTGCTGCTTGCTGGCTGAGCTTGCTTTGCCCATGCTCTGCACTGCCTGGATGCAAATCAGCTTTAAACCAAGAGCATGATGAGCTGGCAGGGGGAAGCACTGCTGGGAAGCTCTGTGTTTCCCTGCACTGTGTGCGCCTCTGCAGGTCCGCACAGCTCGGCACAGGAGTGGAGCAAGCCTCTGTCCCTAGACAGCCCTGTAAATAAACCCGAACAGGCAGAGCACAGACTGTCACCCTGCTTTTACTCAAGTCACAGGTCTAGACGTGGCCTCCCAGCAATGTCCCATGCGCTGCAGCATCTAATTTAGCCGATGCTAAACACGTTCCAAATCCTGCCTTAGTATTTTCCTTATATTTGACAGTTGTTTCCTTTATTATGTGGCCACTCATGAGGGAGCTATTTCATAGGGATTTCAAATGCCTTATTTGTAAAACCTGCAACTCTTCCTATATGCAGGAGAAAGTGTGTTTTATTCCTCTTGTTCTGTTTCACTTTTCCTAAACTAAGCACTTTGCTTCAAAAGGGTGTCCTTGTAAATCTTTGTCCTTTTAAATTCAAAGGTCAATGATACTTTCTATATGCAAATTTAGTTGTTAAATGTATTGCGCATTACTACTCCTGGCAGATGGGGAAAAACTGCAAATTTATCATGGTGATGGCTTCAGGAACAAAGTAAGTAATTATAGACACAGTATGACAACTAACCACAGTCTCTTTTATTCTCTAGTGTTCTCAGTAGCTTTTCATATGAAAGAAGTAGAAGGTTACCTTAGCTGTGTGTCTAAATCTAAGCCAGTATTACCAGAAACTACAGTATATAGCTTTTATTATTACCCATTAGAATGCAGTTTAACTTCTGGCCCCTTAATAAAACTCTTCCCAGAGATGCATTCATAAATACAAGTTTATTTTGTGTTAAACTTCTCTTTTGTTTCTTGTATACTATAAGGAATCAGGCAATTGGAAGGAGAATATTCTGCTGAGATTTTTTTTCCCAGTCATATTTCATACAGTGAATAATCCATGCTAATACTCAAAAATGTAGTAGTTGGTTTGTTTTTATGATGATGGCTGTGGCTATGAATTCTACGTGGTCACAGCTCCATTGTCACATTAAGTGCAGCAGACCACAATCCAAATATGTAGGTTACTAAAGAGGAAGAGAAACAGAGGTTTGCAATCCTCTTGGAACACGTGGAGACTTTTGTGGAGCTGTTTACCATTTTTGGAGGGAACAGAAAGTGGCAGCAGAGCCAAGTTGCTCCATGAGGTTGTGTGGTTTCTGCTTGGTGAGGCTGGCCAGCATCACCCCGCATCACCCCGCATCACCCTGCCTTCCTGCTGCTGGGCTGAACTGATTGCTTCACTTAGAGGCATCAACAGCAGATGCCTGGGGGCAGATTGTGTTCCCATGTCTCCTGTCTGCACCCTCTCAGTTTAGATTTGAGCTTCAGCTATCCTTATAAACTCAACCATATTTTCTTACCAGCTTGCAGTCAGTTACTATATATTGATCCTTAGTGAATGTAGTGATCTGCACTCCAAGTGACTAATTAAATATGCCATAAATCTGCAAGGGAATGAGTACTTCAAGTGAAAGAATTCTTTTTTTATGTAATAAAATAAAAAAATCATGTTCTAGCCACAAGTGATTGAAACATAGTTGGAAGTTATTTTACCACTGGCGAACTGTATAAACTACAGTGTAGTAGTGTATAAAGAGCCCCGGAGATTGCAGAGAAATTCAGAGGTCAAAAGTCTAGTGGATAATATTCATAAACAGCCAAAGGAAAGTATGTAATTGGGCTGACACATTCTGTACCTCAGATGTCACTTTTCTAATGTTTTGGGAAAATCAAAGTAATTCCATTGGTGCTAATGTTACTGGAGAAGACACCAGGTCATGCTTTCCTGCATGTAGCTTAACAACCCATTTTTGGACACAGACAGAGAGGTTAAATAAAAAAGAGCTGTGCACTGGCAAGCCATTACCTGGCCAACTCACTTTGCAATAATAGCTGAGTGCAGGCGGCAAAATAGCAGAACATGGCCAGAGGAGCTTGCCACTGCTGAGCGGAGGAGCAGATGCCTCCTTGGTGTTAGAGAGAGCCTAAAGTCAAGCTTATACTTGGCTTGTTGGAGCTAGTGCCCCTGGAATCTGTGCAGATCATTGGTTTTACAACATCCAAATCCTCCTGACAAGATACAAAACTGGAGCTCTTCTGGTAGTGCTTATCAGGCCACCTTACTGACTCCAGGGATGCTACTCCTTTTAGACCAGCTAAGAATTTAACCTGGCCTGGACTTTTCTGCCATAAAAGTCTGCGGGTGCTGTCTTACCTCATGATGACTAGTGCAATTTTCACAGGAAAATACCGATGCGCAGTTGCCCATCCTGCCTTTTCTTGCACACTTAATTTGGATGGGCAGGTATTTTGCTTCTTCCCCTAGAAAGAGGCACTGATAACAGAGGACTAACCCTGCTCCATTTAAATTATAGCTGGCAAGCAGAATGCCTTGTCCCTCCATAGACAGAGCAAAGGATCTTCAGGGGAATAAACTGTCTTGATATTTAATGGCTGCAAGTTGTAAGGACTATACTCCAGTAGGCCAGAGACTCCTTTAATACTGATCTAGCACTGATTTATTACTGAGGTGAGGTATGTGGTCTATGTATCTTGTGCCTGAAATGAGGCTTTTCTTAAATGTCTGAAAACAAAATACTGCTCTCATCCCACAGTGCCAACTCGGGCACTCCTCCTCCTCCTCACCTCCATCAGCAGAATAACGACTTCTGTGACATGCTGAAACAAAAGTAAATTCCTAAACTCAAACAGATGCATTTACAGGTTGAAACTCCCTGTATTGGCACACCTGCATGTAAATATTATACTTGGCATTATTCTAAAACTCATTGAACAATAATTTAATGACCTTTATACACCTTTATTAGGAAGCAAATGAAGTAAGAATGATTAGGCGGTGTCTCAGCAAATCCCTGTGACATGGTCTGTATAGCACCGGCCTTTAATTGTGATTTACTGAAAAATACCCATGTTCAGTGACCCTCAAACTCACGCTGTCACCTATAAGAGGAGACACTTGTGATCTCTTGGCAGATCCAACAGGAAAACAGAAGGTGTAGGCACACTGCTGCGCAGACCTGACTCATACTTTCTGTAAGATGGCATAACCTCAGCAATGAGAGCAATCGGATGCCTCATTCCCAGGAATGTGACTTGTCTGAAGTGTAATCAGTGCAGGCATATGCTGTTAGATAACGTCCTCCAGCACAGTGAGCGCCTTTAAAATACCTCATCTGAAGAATGCCTTTATATTGCTTTCTAGATGCTCTCTATTTTTTTCCCGTATTCATCTTAGGTTAATCTTTTCCACTCAGGTGTGTGGGAAATGACTGCAATCTTTCTTTCACATAGTTTTTCTTCAGTTAATCATTTGTCTTGAGCAACTGGTGCTGCAATATTACGAGACTTAGAATAAAATCTCAAAGGCTAATATACAGATGGTAAGCTTCCCGTCAGATTTGAATTTGATCATTGGAGAGTTTCAATAAATGTCTTGTATCCAAAGGCATGAATTGCCTTTTTTTAACTGTATGATACAGGTGCTCAAGAACAGAAAATAATAATCCCACCCTTTCCAATGATGTGATGAGAGGTGAAAGCTATTAACTGCTGGCAGGCTATCTCTGAGTGGCTTATGCCCTAGTTGTCTTCCCCATTTTCAAAACCTCTCATAAAGAGGGTTTGGTGCTAACTGGAGCACATGTGTTTGAATACACAGTCACCACTCGCAGAATAAGCTCAGTCTGACTTAAAGATTCAGGTCCGCAATGTGTTGTTTAACAGCCAGGTTTACAGAGCAGTACATACAAGAACATGTAAATAATTTTCCAGGACCTGGAATAGCATTAAAACTTCTGAGGGATGTAGAAAATCCCAGAGAGCTCTTAAAATGAAACTGTTCCCCGTAGTAATTTGTGTAATTTGTGGTTAAAGTTGTGAAATTCTCAACTTCAGAATATGATAATGCAGGCCTGAAAGAACGTGTATGTAGTAAAACTGACTAAAGTGTCCTCTTCATCACACGAATGTACAGGAACTGCTGCAGAATCTTAGTTAATGTCAGTTGTCTTCAGTGTTCAGTGGATTTTGTTCTGGGCTCTGCATACAATTCCCAGAAAATACAGTGAGAAAGATCTTTAAATAATCCAAGTAAATAAATAATAACAAGTATAATAAATGTATTATACTATGAATTATGCATAAATCTGCATTTGTGAGTATGTGACAAGTGTAGGTTTACCACAGAAATAATTAAAACAGATATTTCTCTTATTTTTGTGAGTATTCAGAAAACTTCCTGTTAGTCTAATGAAGTCATGGCTATTCCATTAGCTTCATCAGACTGTGGTCATTTAATCCAGTTCAGAAGGCCATAGACTCAAGACCAAAATATTTCTGCTTGGTATCGGTTGTTAAGATCTATTACCTTTTTGCTTTCTTGTTTGGCTTGGGAGATTTCTGTCTCTTCAGTGACATTTCAGGGCCCGTTTTAGTCGATGTGTAAATGTAGAATTCCCAATGATTGATGCGCTTTTGTTACAAAATGTCATGGCTTCCGTGGGAGTTTTAGTTGAGTGTAGATCACAGGATCAAGCTCTCTGAAGCCAAACAGCATTTCCAGAAATGTTTACTAAACAATAGAGAATTCTGGAGGGTGGCCAAGCCCCATGTGTGTACGTCAGTGCTGCCCCTTGGCTAAATAAAAACTGCACCGTAGTTTCTGTGTCATCCTCCTTTATGTCATGTAATAACACTGCGTATAGTCAGAACGCCCGATCAACACAATAAGTCTTTGCTGTTTGGGGGGGTTAAAGGTTGAAGACCTGTTAACAGGTACTAGCTTTTTCTTTGGAATCTCTTTGGTAAGTGAAATAATGAGGGAAGGAAGTGTCAGATTTTCCAAAGTAGAATTCAGATGCTGTGCAGCAACAGTCGCTTTGATTTTAATCACAAAGATTCTAAAATGAAAACAGAGCTTTGAAGTTTGGGGAAAATATTAAAATTTGCTCTCCTGTTTCTTCACCAGCATGACTTTGTACGTCCGGACTTAAAAGCTGTTATTGGCACACACAGATCTCCTTTAAAGTGGGTGATGATAACTGTGACTCTGCTCTTATGCTAAGCAGATTGGAATATAGCTTTTAAAAAATGACCGTACATGAAAGGCAGTTCCCCCCCCACCCTTAAAAACCATTTTGAACAAAGTGAATGCTGTTCCATCTCATAAAGACAGATGATTGACATTATATAGTGCATGAAATTTTTCTTTTCAGAATCATGACATTTTATAATAAAAGTAGAGATAATGCTGGGAGCTAGTAATTACACTATATAACTCCCCCAACAAAAAAGATCCATTGGGGAAAGAAATGAAACAATATGTCTTTACAAAGAATGCAATTAAGTAAAGCTAGATTAGAGAAACCACTGAGGATAAGCGACATGCCTTATTATCTCAAATGTGTAAATTCAATTTTCTTTTTTCCTAATAATTCTTATTTCGACAGCATTTTGTCCTCACTCCGTGGAGATCAACTTGCAACAGCTTCATTTTCCTATTGATCTATTTACTATGTTTCCATTGTGCTTAATAAAACACTAAACAGAATTTGCTATCACTGTGCAAACAGCCTTTCTGTCTCAAAAGAGAAAGAGATAAAATTGTTGCAAAAATCTTCTCCCTGGGGTGGATGATGACATTAACATTTTTGTTAGGGGAGGAGTGGCTCAAAATTAAATCTTGACATTACCAGTATTTATCAGAGCCACTCGCAGAAGTAGAGGGGAAAGGTGAGATGGCTGAGTAAATATCATCTCTGCATCTCTAAAGGCAATGCTAAAAAGGCATTAAAATAAGAATGGAAAGATTCCCCTTAGGAATATTTATCAGAGGTGCTTCATCTTGGTGGCAAATCAAGACAAGACTTGCATGGTAATATCTGTTGATGTGAAGAGTTTCTTAATAACAGGTTAGGTTTTCTAAAAGTGATATTTCATCCCCAGGGCAAAGAATATCTGTTTTTGTAAATGAAAGGGTGTGTTGTAGATTAGTTCTGCACAACTGGACAAGGAAAGGAGCATCACTGTCTGCTAAATAAACTGCTTTTAGATTAGAATTCTGTTAATGCCCTTTCCTTGGTAAAAAGAAGTTTGTATGTTTCTGGAAAAACATACAAATAGGAGGAGTGTGTAAGGAATTACTCTCTAATCGGTAATGTTCACAGCAAATTCAGGTTGTAGAGAGGTTTGAAGATTCTGTCCCAATTGTATTCAAAGACCTACATGTGTATGCAGTGTCAGCAGAAACAGAAGTCTTTATTTACAGTAGCTGTGTTCCATTAAAGTGAGATTTAAAGGAATTAAAATAGGTAGAACATAGTCATAGCTTTGAGTGTAATGTATGGGAGCAATTTGTGCTCTGGGGTGAGCCCCTTTGTTCCTGCTGGGCAGATATAATCATTATGTTTCTGGCCTTTGAGTAAGGAATGCATTTTACATTTGACTATAGTGTTTTTCATGGCATTTGTTTGTTACACAAGATTGTTAGCAAGGGTGAAAACTGTATGGTTGGAATTTAGCTTTAGCTGTACAAAATACAGGCATCTGGGCAAAACTGGCCATCTATGCTTCCATAGATGGAAGTGAGTAGTGGAGAAAGAGGAACTTCCAAAGGGCGATATTCCCTACATGTCTTTGCTATCTGTCTTCAAGATGTGATGAATCTCTACTGGAGAAAACTCCCGAGGGTATATATATGAACAGGAGAGGAATCTAAGTACTACTTTGCAGTATATACAATGCTTTTTAGGTGACTGAAGGTAGACTGCTCTATGTTTCTGCGTTGTCTCATGTGACTCTTACAAATATAGAACAGATCTTGACTGTGAATATTTGTAATTTGAATATTATTGATGGATCAAAATTCCTTGTTGCTGGTATAAGTGAAATATTTTGAATGATGCATCCCACTCAGATTATGGCAAATATGTGCATGGGCAATTCACAACCACAAAAAGGGAAAAAACCAGTTCAGTAAATTACTGGTTTGGAGTTCATCCCTGATTAGTATTTGATATTGTCCTTGAGGCGGATCCTGTCCAATGATGAGAGGTGATGACTTTCTGCCATTATTGTTCTTGTGTCATGAACATGTCTGGTGCAACAGAGGAGTCTTGTACTTGAGTTCGTTGCCATTGAGTAGATAATAGCAGCACAAACAATAACGACTTCATTCATGATGTGTGATTCTATGAATTGGACGAGGTACAATTCCCTGTTCCTCAGTTGTCTGGGAACTTTTTGGTGGTACATGGACTTCTGCTAGTTACGAGTGCAGCACATTCAGGCATGCCATTGAAAGGATAAGAGAAGACTTTACAAATGAGATTCGTTTAGACAACATGTCATCAAATGACCTGATAAGTAGGGACTCATCTGGATAATGATTAGGTTTTATATACTATTACAAGGATTGATTTACTAGAAAGGCAATGAGAAAACCTCCATATCTACAGAAGATTTTATCTGGCTGAGCAAACTACCTGATGAGAGATGCAGATCCAAACCTTAAGTTATCTGGAAGGAGAAGATTTTGACTCATTATCCAACATAGTGTGTATTTTATGCTGTGAATGGCTCCACTTATTTTGATCAAGTTATTTAAAGAGGAAAATAATACTAGTTTCTACAAAAATATCTGACTGCATACAGTGGAAGTCTTCAGTCCACTTCAGGGAGGACTTACACATTGGGAGATGCTCAGTAGCCACATTTCTGGCAATGGTCTCTAATTACTTTAGTAATTTCTTTTAGAATGTGGTCATACACTCACGAAAGTCAAAGGCAATTCTTTTTCTGGTTATAATGTGGTCCTTGATTTACAACTTTAGGAAATCTTCCATTTAGGTGTGCAATTGGTATTATCTTAGTGCACATATTTTGCAGGTGAAAGTTTATTTGGGTGTAGGTGACCAGCTGATTCATTACTGATCAGCTTTTGCTTTCTTCAACTTCATAACAGAGTGAGCATAAATTTCTGTGGTTTGTGTATTCTGGAGTTGTGGGTTATTCATTTTTGGGTTTTTTTGTGTTCCAGAGTCAGAAAAAAATGGCATTATTTCCTTTAACTTGACTTTGGCAAAGTTTTATTAACTTCTTTTCTTTCATGTTTGTCCTTCATTTCCCAAAAATATGCTAATGTAAAGAAGAGCTGAGTGAGAATTAACTGGTCTCTGCACTTTGAATTTGCAAAGGTAACATAAAACAGCCATTGATTTTGATGCAAACAAAATTATAGCAACATGGCACATCTTTCAGATTGCACTCTGTTTGTTAAGGGTGCTACTGGTATGCTAGGAAGGCTGCACCTTAGTCTTTTTTTGTCTTCAGGAATCCTGCAAATTCAAAACTGCTAACTTCTGTCTGATTCCAAATATCTTGGAAGAAATTTGTCTTATATTGTTATAATAGTGTGTGTAATTTGAAATTTATTTTTCACTTGTTTTATGGAGTGATCTAGTATAACATGAATTAGTTATATCAATGAATGAACTTCCATTAGCAAACACTGGTTCTATATTAAAATGACAGTACATACGATGTTTATGTGCACTATTGTAATGTGCAGAAGTTTTATAAATCAGAGTGGTCTCATTCTTTTTGCACACTGGTTAATGAGACTTTCATGGGAAATCATGAATATGAATGTGAATCCCATGCAAAAAAATACATACAGAAAACCCCAGAGATATTCAACTGGTTGCTGCATGACTTGCACTTTGTTCCAAAAAGAAGGGGTATTTTATTGAATCAGCTCCTAAAAGTCCACAGTTTCTTTTTACATTACTTTATTTCTGAAGATATGCATACATGAGCTCTGCAGCTCGTAGATTTATGACTGTGCTTGCCAGAATTATACAAGGAATTATTTCAGTAGTCTATATGTTATGATCAGTCAAACTTCCTCTTTGAAACTAAAACCAGATCTGAGGTGGAGCATGTGTCTTTCAATGCATTAACGTAAATAGGTGTCTTAGAAATTAATCTTACTACTGCATTATTTATGTAGGATGAGGGACTTTCGTTCCTGCTGCTGCTGCTGACCATCTTTATCTCCCCTCTTTCATTTTCCTGTTTTTCTCCCTAGATTTGCTCTGTGCTAGCATGACTATTTATAAGGGTGGTTGCCTTCCCATTTCCTATATCATGTTGTTACCTCTATATTTTGTGTTTATCACAATCATGTGAGCTGTATGACACATTTTGTGGTATTGAGCAAACAACCCTGGAGGGAGAGGGCTTTCCCATCGCACTTGTGGATTTTTAAACATTTTTGTCAGATTTTCTGACTAGTAAGGCCATAGTATGTGCTAACATCTGAGAGAACTCCCTGTGGTGTGTACTCTT
>NW_009919116.1:116444-127370 GCF_000696875.1 Nestor notabilis
TGACATCAATGCTACAGGCAGGAAGGACACAGAGATGAGAACAGGGTATTGCAGGGTTGTGCTACCTGGGCACTACTGGTTGGGTAGAGCTTCAGCTCACTCTGCCTGGGGCTGGAGGGAAAGGTGAGGCAAACATTTAGGCTTGAAAATCAGTGGTTTTCCAAGTTTTCTTGTTTGGACTTGATCCAAACTCTTTTGTGGTAATGAGGACTGTTGCTATTAACTTGAGTAAGATCTGGATCACATTAAAAAGCCTTAATTCAATAAATGCTAATTGAAATAGTTGATAATTAAGTTTTTCAAAGGCTCTAGAATACGAGCTTAGTCCCCAAATTGCACTTTGTATTGGATTCAGTATTGCCTTTGCTATCTCATTTGCTTCAGTTCAGCTCTTTTTACTGTGTAGAGTTCTGGAAAATCTGCATTGTGTTATGATAGTGTTCTTTTTTTTCCTACTTGCAAAAAGCTGAAACAAGCATGATTAATTTGAAAGCATGAGATTTGTCTCAACTTAGCAGATGTATTTGCAACCACTTGTAAAACTGCTAGAGGCCTTGAATGTAAATGGCTGTTGCAAAGATTCTTTGTATTTAAAATATAAGCCTAGACAGAGATTAATAATGAAAAAGGCCAATAAATGACCTTTTCTTCACTTTTATAAAGTAAATGCAGCATCAAATTTTTCATCTGTTGTTTTCTTTTGAAATGTGAAAGATCACACAAATGAAAGCAGGTGAATTAGATTATATTCTCTACAGACACAACCTTGGTGCTGTAACAGTGTTTGGATAGATGAGAATTATTTTTTCATTTATTCAGTATATTTTCTTGATCTTCACACAGTATTACTGCTTCACATTTTCATGAGTAATATTTTAATGCTATCTAATAATATTAATTTTTTACAAGTGTAATAACATACTTTTGTTTGCTTTCTCTAAGATTTCTGTGCTGTCGTGCCTGTGCTCTGGGGTTCATTTGTCATGTGGTCAATGGGGCATGATTCTCCAACCATCCTGATATAAACCAGGAGCAACCCTGAGCAACCCTAGAGAAGAAATAAGGTTGTGGCTAGCAAAAATGGCTTCTATCATGCTATTGTCGTATAATTACAAATCATAAGTCCAGGCATTAAAAGTGGTTGCCAGGTTAAATTTCAGCACTGGGGAGATGTGAGGTGGGATCTTGAAGCAGGATGAGGGCAGGTGAGGAAAAAGAAAGGGACAAGGATTTGGCTGGTGCAAATCATAGAACCATAGAATGGTTTGGGCTGGAAGGGACTTTTAAAGGTCATCCAGTCCAACCCTGTGCCATTGAAAGGGACATCTTGAACTAGATCAGGTTGCTCAGAGCCTCGTCCAACCTGACCTTGGATATTTCCAGAGATGGGGCATCCTCAGTTTCTCTGGGCAACCGGTTCCAGTGTTTCACCACTCTCATCATAAACGTCTGTCTTCCTTATATCTAGTGTGAATCTACTCTCTTTTAGATATCCACAAGGCTCCTTTTGGTCAGACCAGTTTCACAGTGCCCTGAATTGCTGACCTTAGAGATAACTTCTGAAATGTGTATTATTTGTAACGCTACTTGCAAACTGCTAAGTGATAATGTTGTACGGTCTGGGGCACTGCACCCCCCATAACTAGTTCATCTTCCTCTCCCCTTAGTGGGGTGCTGCAACTAACATGAAGAGTAGCAAAATCCATGGTGCTTTGGCTCATGAAATGATTTACAGTCCTATGGAATAAGTTGCAGTAAGAAATGGAGGTTGAAGGGAACTAACCCTTGTCTGGTGATGGGATTTGTGGCTCCACACCGTCTGGAGTGCTGTGGGGTGGGGAGCAGAGCCCTGTCTGCCGTGTGCCCACATCTTGGCTTTACTACAACATTTAGCCTGTTCTGTGCTGTGTGTGGCATGGCCCAAGGAGCTGATGGGATCTGTATCCATCAGGGAGAGAAATGGAGCATTTTAAGTAACTGTTTCCTACGGACACAGGCTGAGTTGGCCAAGGTCTAAACCAGCTCTGCCTGATGCAGTGGACTGAATTGTTTTAAAAATGCTCTGACCTCCACCCTGAAATAACCCACACTGCTGCTGGGGCAGCCTTGGGGTGCTGGGCTATGACCTGAGCCCAGTCAGTTCTGCTTTCCAGGGTTGCGAGGCTCATGTATGAGAGGTTAATGGGATCTTGCGTTTTCCTCAATATAGGGCAGGGTATTTTGCCCTGCTCTGTCTAATTATATAAGAATTTGCTTAGCTTTTAGCTCTTTTATTGCTTTGTTCACTTCCTAGACATTAAAATGCTCATTAGCATTGCGTTCCTTTACTGATGCGTCTGAGCGTGACGATTCCTGTGGGCATCTCGCCAGCCCCACTGACAGAGACAAAAACTCTCTGGGGGAAGGAGCAGGCAGGTGTGAAGCCTCTTTCCATGCTTGTCATGCATGTTCTGCAGTGCCCGTGTCACGGTTCCTCAGGGCTGTGCATGCAGCATGTGATTTGCTGACAAGTGCTGGTCAATAGGTGAGGAGTTTGGATGACCTTGCTGAGAGGTGTTGAAGACAAGCGGACACCCAGTGAGTGACTGTGCATGAAACTTAGTGCTTGCCAAGGAAAAATAAAACTAGAGAAAGGACATGCAGAGTCTGCCTGTGCTACCTGTCTTGAAGGCTAAAGTCTTCTGCAGGGCAAGGTATTAACCACAGGTTTGAAGCCTGCACCGCAGGGTGCACTGAAAAGCTGTATCAGGAGCTGATGCTGATCTCGGTGCCCATCCTGCAAACCAACAGTACAAATCCCTGTGGTTTTTATTAACTGTCTTTTTAATTTATTTTTATTTTATTTTAATGCTTCAGCTCCTGAACTATGGGAGCATCGTGGTTCGTGTTTAGAAATAAAACACAATGCACAATAATTCTTTGCTGACAGCAGGAGCCAGAAGTTGGCCTCATGAGATGCGCTTGAGCAGAGCATTGAGTAAACGCAGGGGAATCGGTGTCACTGCAGAAGCATGAAACAGTTTGAGGGGCCAATTTCTTCATTTCTTTTGATTTAAATCTTGTGTCATTAATGCTGTTCTAGCTGGGTAAGTGGAACAAGGTAGAGAAATTTGACATACCAAGCGCTAGAGAGCTGCAACAGAGCCTTCAGATCTCATGGTCATCTTGGCATCTTGTGTAGGACCTGGGCTTGGCAGGTGAGGGAAGTATTCTGCAATCAAAGGAAAAAACAGTTCCGAGTGTTCCCTCTAGTGATGACTGAGAAAAGCTTTATCAAGGTATAGAATCATAGAATGGTTTGGGTTGGAAGGGACCTTAAGATCATCTAGTTCCAAACCCCTGTCATGAGCAGGGACACCACACACTAAATCATGTCACCCAAGGCTCTGTCCAACCTGGCCTTGAACACCTCCAGGGCTGAAGCATTCACAACTTCCTTGGGCAACCCATTCCAGTGCCTCACCACCCTCACTGTAAAGAACTTCTTCCTTATATCTAATCTAAACTTCCCCTGTTTAAGTTTGAAGCCATTACCCCTTGTCCTACAAACGAAATAACTAAATGAGAAGTGCTTATTGCAGTTGAATTGGTGTGTATGTGGATCCAAACCCAAATGAGGCCAATGAAATGACTCCCTAAGCTTTGTGTTTTTCCCACACTCAACACAACATAGTAACTTCCCAAGTCTGAGTGAATGAATTCCAGTTTCTTTGTTTACACCTGCTGATTAAATTCCCTGCTGTAAGCTCCAGTGTCAGTGATAAGTCTGCAGAGACTAGTATTTGCCAATTTATCACCTCTCTATTTACTTGTAGGTAAAATATTCTCTGGTGATTCATCCCAACACTATAGAATTCCTTTCCAAATAAATTGCATTTTGCTTTCAAAAATACAATTCCTTATTTCATATTCTTATTGTTTGCTTAGTTTATGTCCTTTATTCTTTTCTGCAGATTTCTTATAACCTTCATGTCCTCCATTATAACTCATGTATTCCATCAGTGAGAGAGAGTGTGCTTTGCATCTCTTTTGCCCTCTCTGCTGGTTGAAACCAAAGGAAAGGCTTCCATCTTCTATCATACTTGTTATCAGAAAATATGAACAGAAAGCCAAAACTTGAGCATTACAAGTGCCACTGATAGATAAGCAGAATGGATATAACGTCTTTTTGTTGTAAACCCCTCCACCAGCAGACTATTAACTTGCTCAGAATCAGCAGTTTCAGCTCATTTCCAGTGTCTGGAAGATGCTTGAAAACAAGAGGTTTACTTCAGCAGTGAAACAGTTCAGTTATTTGTATTAGTGTTGTATTTTGAGTTGCAGTCACAGACCTTACATCCTAAGGAGCTTCAAAGATAAAGCAGAAAAGGAGTTCTTGCTTCAGAAAGTTTAAAGTTTTATCAGAAGACAAGAGAGTGTACAGATTATAATGCATAACAGAAACCATACAGTAACATCAGTCAGAGTGATCTCTGCAGTTTCACAGCTGTGAAGTATTTTAAAGAAAGCTTTGTATGGACTAGGACATTTTTTGCTTAGAGATAATGGCTCATGTTTCTTTGAAACTTAAAACAGGCTCTTTTCCTTGGAAAGGAGATAGATAAAAAATCACATTATTTTTTGGGGGTATCTTAAGTTGAAATAAAAGCTCATTTATTATAGTTGTGCTTAAAATTTCTCTAGTTGTCAAGAGATAAGTATCTCTGTATTTTGCTTTATCAAATATCTATTTTATGTGATTATGAATGCTGCTTATGGTTTTGAATATCAGCAAATTATTTTTATGATACTTATCTCATCTTGGGGTAACAGCACAAACCTGCTGCTGAAGTGTAACTAAAAGGTGGTGGAGGCTGCAGCCCTGCAGCTACGTGCTTGCATGGTACTCAGTGTAACTCCAGAGAGCTTGCGGCATGCTTGGGTGAAGTCGTCCTCCCTCTGCCATTAGAAATAAATCCCTAGAATGCCATGTAATGTTTCTAACACCTTGTTGAAAACCAAAGCTCTGTATTCCCAGTTAGTTCTTACTGCTTTGAACTTTAAAGAAGAGTAAGCAGCTCCATTCCTGTGATAAATTGTCTCGTACCTAGTTTTATGATGACTGAATTATTGGAGGAGAGCAAAGTGGTGGGAGGATTCCAGCAGACCTTGTCCAAATGACTGCCCTTTGGTGTGCATATAGCTACTTGGTGTGGGTGGGAACTGGAGAGCCTCCGGGTGGTAATGGAAAACTCAGGAAACAATGCATTTGATTTCTTTCTTTTCCCACACAGACCGTCTAATTAAAAGTTATGCATAGAAATGCTGCTGCTGTTTCAGAATACGGGAAGTGCGTTTTTCACGAAGCCACGACCCCCTTTTAATTGGAGGGGTTGTATGATGATACGTGAAAATCTTCAAGGATTCATTGTGAATGTATTTCCCAGGTCTCACGGAAATGTCAGTGCAGAGAAAACGCATTAATGCTCCATGCATTTATTTGTCTTTCTGGGTTAGGATTAGTCCCATTAGCTCTGATGAGGTAAGTGGGGAAACATATGGAGAATTGGCTTCTTAGTTGGAATCGAATTTATGAATGTTCATAGTCTCAGCAATGGGACTTGACTTTCATTTTTACTGTGGCTTATTTATACCATCCCGTCTGTGAAGAGAAAGGGAAATCAAAAAAAGGAGCCTTCAACTATGTGCTATGGTACAGCTGCTGTGAGCTCCCTGGTGCTGTACCCTGGACACTAGAACTGAGTCTGAATTGTCTGTTACGAATGTTTGAGGTGAATTACAAACAACAGACTGACCAAAAGAAAAGAAAAAAGGAACCTTCCCTAAGCTCACAGCAGCTGGTTCTGTTGTTCTTTCTTTCATTCACTTAATGCTGCAAGATAAAAGTGTGCTCTTAACATCAGCATTAGCATACTCCTACGTGCTCTTTCATCTCATACATAATCAATCTACTTAGCCACCAATAGCAGAAATGAAAAAGCAAAAGCTTTAACTTAACTGAATGATAGCAACACACCCGTACCAGCTATAACTGGATCATTGTGGTGATTTGTGCAAATAATGATATTCTCCACCTTGCCCTTAGCAAACCCCCTTAACTTGGAATCATGTTCTTCGTACTACACAAGAAGTAATTGAATGTCCAAATGTTTTGTCAGTGGTAGCTGTACAACTATAAAGAGACCAATTGTAAAGTGCTGTAAATGCTTCCACTCCTGATGAATGCTTCCACCAAGCCCATGAACCCAGTGCAGAGAACAGAAAACTAAATATACATCTCTCCTGTACATGCTGCGGGCACTGTCTTTGCAGCTGCTGTTTCACAGAAATGAAAGGAAACTTGAGTGAAGTTGGACTTGTTGGCAGTATATCATAACATGGAAGTGATGCTTCTGGGAGGACAGAACTGTTTTGAGACACTAGCCAACATTGTGACATTTCCTTTTATTGAGAGCATCTGCTATCGAGGTGGTACCCAGCCTACATTTGTTGATTTCAGTAGGATTTGTAGTTGCTCAGCAGATTCTTAGGATCAAAGCCAAATTGTTCAAAGTTTAGATCAAATAAGTTAGACTCCA
Source organism: Nestor notabilis (assembly GCF_000696875.1). Taxonomy (NCBI): domain Eukaryota; kingdom Metazoa; phylum Chordata; class Aves; order Psittaciformes; family Psittacidae; genus Nestor; species Nestor notabilis. The sequence goes on from NW_009919116.1 coordinate 123,023, forward strand.
AAGCTAAAATGTTGACATTAATTTCTCCACCAACACATTTGATACGATTATGCTCACTGAAGTATGTAATGGCAGTGGAAAAAAAAAAGGGCTATGTATAGTTTCATTGTTATTGCAGTTAAACTAAAGAGAGGTGGTCCGAAGTCTTCTTTTCTGGACTATTTTGCAGAAGAAAAGACTTAAAAGAACAAAAAATGGTAGCTGTAAAACAAGTTTTACAGCTTTCCATGTTAGCATTGTCGGTTTGGTTCCTAAGAAAACTGTGTTGTTATTTATTCACAGCATTTATCTTGAAGCATTCATGTTTTTTGATGAGATATCCCAATGGGGAACTAATGCTCTTATGAGGAGCAATTTAAAACCCTGAGAATAACTACAAAGCTGAACCCCACAATACAGATGCGATGCTATACTTGAATGAAAATAGGAAATAGCTCCAAAGATTATGTATGTAGCTGGAAGCCTGTGCTTAGCTGGCTCATTTCCTGGGTAATCAAAAGTGCCAGTCACAGCACCCGAAGCAGGATGGGCACCCTGCCCACCCCGAATGCAGGTTCTCTGGTCTCAGTAGGGTAGAAAAAGTTCTGTATTCTGAAGAGCTTTTGAGGTAATGAAGTCCTTACCTATGCATATTGGTTTGCAGCTCTCCTCTCTCTAGGGAAATACATTTCAGCAAGGCCAGAGTACAAGCATAGATGCTCCAAGATCTGTTGGGGAGAAAAAGATGCTGAGATGTCTGTGGTTCCAGGTGCAGAAGCTCTTTGCAGTATAACGAGTAGCTAGGAAAAGGGGAAAACAGAAGGATGATGATAGCACCCTGCTATTCATTCATTATGTGAATCTTGTGAGACTGTCTCCAAGGAGGATATAAGAACTGCAGGAAGGCCAAAGGACTGATTTGTTATTGCCCTTCTCACACTGCCATCTGTTGCTTTCTTTTCTGAGGATGAAAGGGAAGAATTCACAGTTATTTTTCACTCTAAAGACTGTACTATACTTACCATGAGCATGATAATTCAAGTATCTGAATGTGCTACTCATATGTTGCAGGATCCCTGTACAAATAAAGTAGGCAGTTCTCTGATTAAGATGCAAGGTGATAGCGCTAGCAGGGTTTGTAATAGAATGAAAATGTAGATAAGAACTAATAGTTACTGAAACTTGTAATTCTTGAAAATTTCTCAAAGTGCAATAATACATTGTGGAGAGAGCCACAGGACACGTAGCATTTTATGTACAGGAAAATTTAGCCTGTGTAAAGTATTGCAGCTAGTGTCGTATGTGCTACATGTCCAATTGCTTTCTGGCACAGTGGACCATCAAAGTCCCTGTAATGCTCCTATTTACTCTTAATTTACAGAAGTCATTTGGAGGTGTTGTTATCTCACTTGGATCATGAGTCATAACAGGAAACAGCCCTCTGTGGCATAAACCTCTCTATGCTGGCCTCGTTTGCAGGTATACAGGTATAGCTTCTAATTGCAGAGAAGTCCTCAGGAGTGATTTTATTTCAGTTGTACTTGTCCTGGCCCTTCTTAATTTTTCAAGGCAAATAAAGAGCAAAGGCTGATATTTTTATCTATTCTTTATACTTTTGTTTATCTAAATGTCATTAGAAGTGCCTTATCTGATCTTGTTCTCCTTCTGGTAGAAACAGCTAGCATGTGTGCTTTTGGCAGGCAAAGCTGCTCCAACTATCAGCACAAACTGCAGGTGCTATCAGAGAATGTTTTTGTACAAGTGATGATGGGTATCGGGAGATTTAACGTGGAGAATCCTTCCTCGTGCACCACACAGTTGTGGCTCTGATGAAGAGAATACTGTTGGGGCTCAGAGACTGAAGGGTGAAGGTCCTGTGTTTTTTGTACACCCCTCCCCTCATTTCAAAGAGTTAAATGGGGCTAAGGGGAGGGTACAAGTCTTCAGCATATTAATTATATTGTGAGTTAGATGCTCTCTTCAGCCTGCATCTTTCTTCTACATAGCACAGGATCTGCTTTTCTCCCTGTGTGCTTTTGCATTGAAAATTAACAGTATTTCCAAGGAACAACACAACCATGTATAGGATGGAATAACAACATTGGCAAATAACTCTGCTGAATGTATTCAGCTCCTGAATAAAGCCTCACATGTTATCAAAGGGATAGGAAATTGAAAGGGAACTGTTTGGCTAGAACAGGCGCCGATGCTGGGCAGCCACATGCTGTTTCTTTGTCCTTAGTAAGCAAAATGCTTTCTGTATAGTGGGAGCTTTGCCTGTGTAGGGACTGCAGCATCCAGACATCCTGGGCACAAGGGGAAATCTGTAAAAGCTGCAGATGCTGCTGGTCCCAGCACCCAAAGGCACAATAGTAGCTCCTGCATGTTTTAATTTTGTTAATTAATAATTGAATAAGCTTTTATGGTAGCTCCAGGACATTGGAGCACTTCAAATCTCCCCATCATGTGAAATGCCAAAGTTCCCCAAGCTGGGATTGAAACAGTGGCATGGGAGAGCACAGCTGTATTTGGTAAAGGCTCTCCTAGTGGAGTCCAGTTGCGTACTCTTGGAAAGTCTGTTTTGAGGTTTCTCAGGACTATCTGTGGCTTTGAGACAGCTCAACATTTGCAAAACAGGATATGCCGCAGGCAGCCAGCATGCCCATACTGTGTTTGTGTATTTGCTCCTGGCAAAGAGAAGGCAAAGCCTGTCCCTGTGAGCAGGGCTTGGGAGGTTGTGTGAGATCCTCGTTCTGAGACCCACTTGTTCCTGGTGCATTTGGCAGAGGAGATTTTCAGTGATTTTACACTGCTTTGTATTGATCTGTGCTGCACAGCTATAAGAAAAGAGGCTCAGATATGGCAGGAGGAGGTGTCAGAAAGGGAGTATTTCATATAGACTGACCCATGCCTCCTCACTGGTGTGAACCGGTGACTTAAACTGTTGTCAATGGAGATTAGGGGACTAAAGCCTCTTATGTTCAACACGGGTGTGATGACAGCTCCTACAGCAGCCCAGCGGACAAGTAATTATCAGCTGATCTGCTCATTACATCTTAACAACCCTTATACCCTGGATTTTGCATATTTTTTTGTAACCAGATGATGACTTGTGCTCTACAGAGTGGATTCTGACATACCTGAAGAGTTTAGCAGTTTGTGATTTCCTACAGCATTAAGCCATAGGAAAAAAAATGGTGCTTAACGTAGATTTTATTTTTATTAGCTTCCTTCCACACTTCAAGAGGCAAGTGTATTGACTAACATAAATCAGGGTTTCGAGACTTTTAAAATGTATCTGTTCTCCAGCCTCCCCTATGGTGGGGAGGGAGACAATTTCTTGCAAAATACAGCTAGTAGAAGATGGTGGGGAAAAAAGTGATTTTCTTTAAGTCTGTGAGAAAGATTCACAGCATTATTTATGAGGTTGTTTGGTTGTTCCTCCTGAAGACACCCTGCGTGGTGTCCCCTCTACTCCTTCACAATCTCCACAGCAGTTGTTAAGTGTGGTGTGTATTCTCCATCAAAGTGTTTTCAGGGGTGGAGCTTTCTATACCAATGATAACATCATTTATCTGCCTGGTTTGAGGAAAAGTCAAGCAAAAAATCCTTTGTGCAGCAGCCCCAAACGGGTATCATTAATCAGTGATCATTTCAAGGTATTAATTAGAGCACTGGGCTTTTTGCCTAGAAAGCAGACTTCAAGGCATTTTTTTACACCAATAAACTAAGTAGTTTCCATTAAAGGGCAATTAGCAGAGAGACAAAAGCAGGGAAGTGCTCAGTCTGTTTCATCAACCCCACAAACAAGGTGTTGCCACCATTTCTTCAGCCTTAGATGAGACAGGCTTATAAATCCCTCTATTACCTGTATTATGTGTTATGGAAATCTGGAGATGAACCTATTGAAATTTAGGTATTTTTGGGGTTTGTCCTGTACATGCACTAAAAAAAGTCCTTTGTGTTGTTTATTCAGAGTTTCTAAAAAACATTTTAACGATGTGAATACAGAGAGGGTTTTAGGGAAAATGCAGAGTTCAGAGTCAAACAATCCTACTGAAGCCTCTTCCATACTATTAGAGAAGGACTGCTGTGCATTTTAATTGTGCTCACCATACAAACAAACCTGAATTTTTAAAGTGAGCAGTGGCAGCACTTTTTGTCAGCCAAGCCTCCACAGGCCATTAGAGATCCTTTGAATTCAATTATTTTCCTCTGGATTGGGAAGAACTGAAATCTAATAGCTCAGAAATTGTTTTAATAAGATTTCTGCGTGTTATGTGTATGTTCAATCCTCCTGGATAAAATATGTGCTCCAGCTTAAAAAAGGCAGAAAACTGAGACGGGGAAGAGCGGGGTTGAAGCTGGC
>NW_009919116.1:127401-141748 GCF_000696875.1 Nestor notabilis
TTCTCTGCTACAGCAGCTCTGAGCAGCATTGCTCCTGCTTTTCCCCCAGTGCTGCTGAGGTGGGGGTGCATCCTCATCCTCATGGAAGCCTCAGCACAAAGTGATGCTGTGTCCTGCACTTTGCACAGCTCTGGCTTGCAAAAATATTTCCTCTAATCTATTTTATCAGTGTTGCAGGCAGCTGGGAAGGTTTTCATTTGAGCCTCATGTTTCTCTGCTTCTCAGGAACTTCACTCTCGAGACTCAGTGTGTTATTGGTAGACAGTGCAGTTGCACTTGGCAAAAAAAGCTAGAAGGGAAGGGGGCTTAGTGTTTGTTGGCTTTACCTTTGGGAACCCCTGTGTATAAGCTACTTCATGATAATGTATATTAGAAAAGCAAAATAGCTTTACTGAGAAGTGAACAGTATTCTCAGCCTGGGTTTGAACTTAGTAGATTTCCACCCCCCACACCAGGGGACAGAAGAGGAGGCTAGGTCTGGGGCAGTGAGTAGGGGAGAGACTTCTGTATCAGCAGTGGGATTTATCTAGACAACTTTGGTGCACCAGCCCTCTGTGCATAGGAGCAGTGAAATTTCACAGGTGCTGTGGTTTTGATCTATAAACTCCTCCATTTCTTCTTGAAGACTGGCTTCTTTGCATGTGTTGGAAGTGAGTCCATATAGACAGGGCTGAACTGGTCAGTGTTGAGGACACAGCTCCGTGAGATTCTTAATTGGATCTAAATTAGCATTGCTGTGATTTTGCACTCTGCTCCCTCTCAGCGGTTGCATATTGATTTACTGGGTTTTATTCTGAGCTCCTAATTCAGATCTTTGCAATGGGTGAGGAGCTCGGCTGTTGAACTCAGCAGTGGGAATTGCCACCTGAAACCCAGGCAATACTACACCCAGCTGTGTCCAAGGGGTGCTTTTTTTATTTTTAAAGTTTTGATCTAGTCCAAAAGGGACCAGGAACTCTTGGGACCAAGGCACTCTTGATCTTTACATAGTCTCTCTTCACTGTGCTTTGGCTCACACACACTGCACAACTGTTTCCAAGTGCAAAAGCTTCCATGTTCCTTTTGATTGAGAGAAAGCCAGAAGAACTTCAGCTGCTGACAGACGTTTAGGCCATGGAATTACACTAGAAAGTAAAATCCCTGAAACAGGTACTGAAGGCTGCTGGGATGGTCCATGCCACCAGCTGTGTTCTCTGTAGATCTACTCCTCTTGTGCTGCACTGCTTGCCAAGACAGATAACAGCCCCTGAGACTCTCTGAAGAGCCCTTTGGTTTTGCCGGGGGTGGAAGGGGGGTTACATGGCAGAGTGCTGGGTGTCCCTCAAGGCAATGGAAACAGAGTAGCTTAGGATGTTGTAAGAACAAATTAAATTCTGTCCTATAACATCACCAAACATGAAGAGTCTGTGTGTGGTAAGTGATGTCTGCAAAGTGGACTCAAATCCTTAATTTGGCAGCACATATATAAAGTATGTATGATAGCAACACCTTGGCTTCACATCCTGGAGGCAGAGCAGTGGCACACAGTTAACAACACCTTACATCTCTCTGCAGCTCTTCAGTGAGTCGAAACAATAGGAAAGGTTCATGGTGCGTGTTCTTCAGAGATCGTTTTTCTTCTGGCAGGAAGATGTACTTCATACAAAATGAATCTGGATAGTTCCTGTTATTGGAAAATGAATATAATGTTCAGTATGAATAATCTTGGATGTTATGTGGCAGATGCCAATCATTTATTTGTCCTTATTCAAAATGAAGTAGAAAGGAAGCTAATGCAGTGATTGTTTTCCTCTAAAAGAGGAAATACCTGCCTGAACCTTGTTTCACTCAGGCTAGGTGGTGGCAATCATCCAAATGAGACCAGGGGAGTGTTTGAGTCCGTCCTTCCCAGACATATGCACGTGTACCCTCCAGCTCTCTCAGCTTTCATCCATTTTGCTTGATTGACATGTTCAAGTCCCAGCACATGACACTGAGGGAGGGCAAGGCAGATTACTGGTATGACAGAGCTGCTTTGAATGGTCATTAGTTTGTATCGTCCCTTGTCCTTCACTGTCGTCTTGCCCATCTCTGTGTATATTATGTTGTGTATGTATCTGCATGAACTCTTGTAAACCAAAGAAATAGCATTTCACAGTACTCTGGCTGATGAGCAAAACACCTTCATTTGTCACTATGTCATTTTGACAAAACATTGGAAGTCGCATACATGGCACCTGTAGAGCCCAGCCTGGCTTTGCAGTACACCCATGTTCTTTGTAACCTCATGACATTGTCCTGTAAATGACTTGCTAAAATTAAAGCATGAAGGTTCATTAGCATTTTAGAGGATTTTTCTTAATGTATTGCGGTTACTTTTGTTATATTTGCTCACTATAATTAAGGTTGTGATTATTCAGACAGTTCCACTGCAGTTTTGTTCCTTTGCAGAATAAAATTGATGGAGGACTTTCTTGTCTTCAGAGAAAAAAAAATGATTGGATACAGCATGTCATATTGATTCCATAATGCATGATTTGTCTCATAATCATTTTTTTCCCTCCTGGTCCCCAGTATGTACTGCAAAGATACGGTATTGTTAAGATTGGCTGTCTGTCATACAAGAGTTAAGGGGAAAAAACCCCAGTCATTTTCTGATAATGGGATTAAATTTCAATGGAGAAAACAAAGTCATGGGCAACAATGTAGAATCTTTTATAAACAACACTATTCAGAAATATTTAATAATGAGTATTATTACAAATAAATATATAGGCTATTTCTCATACAGAGAAAAATCACTGATGTTGTGCTTGGCAGGAGGGAAGGGGGATTGCACAGCCAGAAACCCACCTGGAGTATCTCACAGTGGATTGACTCCTATCTTACATTCCATTATGATGACATTTGTAGAACTGCACTTCAAATATATGGTGAGGTTTTATTCAGCAGTAAGTCTCCAAGTGTTTAATGGGACAAAACCATAGTTGTGAGTTTTGTAATAGGAGTCAGAGGTTTGTCAAACATCAGCTTTATTTATAAATAGTCCTCTAGGACAAAAATGATAGCCCTGTACTTGGAAAAGTGTCTTACATTACCACGATGTATAGTGGTGAGGAACGCATAGTGCAGCGTTTTCTGCAAGATTGTTCTCTAGATAAAGCTGCAGCAGACAATGTATCACCAGACAGGCTGCCCTGCTTCCCTAAAGAGTTGGGGATTTGCTCTCTAATCTCTTCCTGCAGGACTATTTTCTAGATGCTTTTAATTTACAAAATAGATTAATAAGTCCACAGTGGAGCTGCCTTTTGTGCATCTGTCCTGTATTCAAAATACATTCACTGGGGTTGGTGAGAAAATTGAAGTTAAATCATCCCTGTGTGACCATTAAGATTACTGCTGCATTTTGGGCGTTTTTAAAACATGCCTCTTGTTCTTCCCTTTCCATCCCTGCTGGAAGGTTGGCGTTTTTTAAACTAAGATTTTGATATCTGTCTCAGGGCTTTAGAAAGCTGTGGATTACTTCCTGTCTGGATGTGAAGGCTATGAGTACAGAAGGAATTGCTTTTTAGGCTAACACAAATACTGACCCTGTGTTATGTTCTTTGTAGAAATTGTGTACAATAGATAGAAGCACAGAGAGGAGCTTGGTGTGTCAGGAAGATGTGCCAGACAGTAAAGGCAGCTGAAATGTAAATGAGTGGAAAGCAGTGGAAGTGAGATGCCATAGCAGACTATGGAGATCACACTGACAGATCAAAAAGAGACTGAACCAGGCCTGAGAAAGTGAAGTTTAGCTGAAGAACTAACATACTTATTGATAACAAAGAGTTGCTGAGAAACACAAAGAAGAAAACACAGTGAAGAACGCAGACCTCTGATTCAATGAAAGGCTGTTAAAGTTTTCCTCTTGCATGAGTGAGAGGGGAAGTTGTAAGTGGTTGTGTGGGTGGCATAAGCAGTGGTGTGAAACAATCCCCCTGTTAGATTGAACAGAGATATGAAATTATTTATCTTGTTAGTGGTCTATAGAGCTAGTAGAAATGCATCTTTGCCAGCTGAAAGGTGATCTGCTTAAAGCAGCGTACTGTGTGTTTTGTAGCATGAATAAAGGGACTGACTTTGCACAAGGGTCATGTAAATACAGAATCCAGGTAAAATTCAGGCATCTGTCTGTTCAGCTCCACATGGTACAATATGCCCCTGAAACGAATGGGAATTCAAACACATTCCTTAAGTCCTTAGGTTGGATAAGATATGCTTAGTTGCTGTGTTGAGTAAGATATAACTGCTGCTGAAATTTGGAATTGAAAGTTTCTTACCTTTTTCTACTAGCTCCTTAAAAAAATTCACAGTCCAGCAAGCTGGTGTTTATTAGCATGTGTGTGACGATGGATACCAGTGGACAGAGAACCTCGTGTTTGAAAAGTGTATTGCAGTTTGCACCTAGTGAGAAGGCTCTTGAGTGAGTTAATATCTTTGATCAGTGGCTTGGAGTTGTGTTTGCCTCTTCTTTTGTTGGAGAAGGTAGAGTCTCACCCAACCTATCCTGGCAGCTTCTTGCCTGTGAGGTCTTCCAAAGGTGCTATGAGAAATACAAAATGAAGTAAATCTGAGACAAACAGTAAAGTACGATGTTACTGTTGCCTGCACCACGTTACTTACTGTTCACTGTTACTACTCAGGAACCAGAGGAGGTTGGAGCATGATGTACAAGTAGTTAATTTAAAATAATAATAAGAAAGTCCTGAGGGGGAAAAAGTGAGAATAACTTCTTTCCTTTAAAGAAGGAGTGAGCTGCATGCTCATTCTCCAAATGTAGGTCCCTCTTTATAGTCTTGCTTACTGTGATTTTTTTTCTTCTGAAGAGTGTCTTTGGGCTAAAAAGACTTTTTGCTTCAGGCCTATGCTACTTCCCTCTGCAGGTTCTAAAGACTTTTATAGTTTTCTTGAGCATACACTATCAGAAGGTTTTATTAATAGAAATATTACTTGGGAGTATCCAGCAAGTAGAGGTCTTTTAAAACAGCTTTTAAAATGGTATCTTTAATATTTCTACATCTGGTAATGAAATTCCAAATGGACTGAACCACTTCAAAGCTTGAAGCACATCTCACCAGACCGCCTGCCAATTTTGCTCCTAGATGTTTCTAAATCCAATAGCCTCCACAGTGCTTTTGGTTCTTTGGTGATTAGCTCCAGTAATAGAAAACTTCTACAGAAAACCTCTGAAGCAGTTTGCTTCTGTGCAGGTCTTCAGTGCATCAGCTTTTCGTATGTCAGCATTTAAATGGCTCAAAATTCTTGATCATTCTGAAAGGAAAGAATGACCTGCTTTGCTTCACTGCAATGCTCATTATTTGTGTAACTCTGTCAGTCCTGCCAGGAATATTTACAAACCAAATCACATCTGCTTTGGCTACTATCACTGATGATGGAAGAGGATCATTGCATCTGTTTACCAAAACCGAAATAGCAGGGCAATTAGAAGTTTGCTTGGATTTTTCACGTATGCTTGTACTTTCATTTCTCAGTTTTAATAATATCCTCTGGCCCTTTTCATTTCTAACAAACGGGACAAGTAAAGGCTCAGGGAAAAGATATGATCAGCCTATGGGACTTTCTGGTACATTTTGTTTTCTATTTAGCTACATTATATTTGTGTTGTCACGGCACTCATTTTACTGTACTGGGTGCTCTACAAACGAAAGTTACTGCCCTGTTCCAAAGAAAGTACCATCTTGATAGACAAAAGGGACAGTGGATAAAAAACTTAGGTCATGATTATCCCCATCTCAGGGGTGTGATGTGTAAAGAATACAGATGTACTTAATCAGTATAGTATGGCACTGTGCAGGTTTCTCAGCTAATACCGTAGTCCAAACAAGCCCTGATTTAGATCAACCCATCAGCTCCACGTGTGGACCTGGGCAAATAAATTCACATCCTTGAAACAGCTTGAAGCTTTCCCAACTGTGGTGGTCCTCCTTGGTCTTCCAGATGTTTATCTATTAAAGCTTGTGTGAGGCAAAGTAGTTCATGCAGCCATTGGGTTTTGTGCTTTGGTGTGTTCCGGCTGTGAAGTCTGTTCCATGGGGATGTCCTACCTGTTTTAAAGTCATACTTTTTTGTCTCATACATACATAGCAGATGCTTAACTCCGATTAGATGTAGGGAAGCACATCAGGCTGACCCATTTAAAAATGAAGCAAATTCGAACTCCCTGCTGGTGCAAATTGAACTGCTGCTTTGAAAATTGCAGAGGGGCATGTATTTACACCTGAAGAAATTGGCTTCTTAGCCTATCACAGTGTGCCTTGGTAGTTTAGATAAAGGGAGAAGTAAACAATTTTGTTGGTGAACTTAGGTCTTTGTTGCTGGGTAAGTAACTAAAATTGCCCTTTAACATGTTTGATGTCCGCATTCATGCAATAAACAGTTACAAGGATTCTAGTTGCTCACCATGGGCTTGACTTACGCTGGCGCTGTTTCCATTAGCATCAGCTGCCTCTGGATCAGCCACAAACTGCCTTTTTCCAGGTATTTCCAGTATTACAAGTTGACATGCAGGCTGTGTGATTAGCCACCTAAACTGCATGCTATTTTTTCCTGTTTTGTAATCGGATTACTGTAATATTAACAAATAAAAGCAGGAGCTGAACAACAGTAAAGCTTTAATATGAAATGAGCAGAGAGGGAAGAGAACAGCAGCAGGCAAGAGATTTGAAAATATAAAAATGCTAAACTGATTTGTTTCTTCCCTCCAGCTGGAGCATTGTGTTAATTCATGTTCACAGATCACAAGTCTCATGGTAAAGCTTCCATTTTGAACAAGGAAGGAAGGCTGAAACTCATAAACCAGGGAAAGTTACAATGCTGGATTCTTGATGCACAAAGGGGGAAGCTTTTTTCTTGCCTTTTTTTCTTTCTTCTCCCTTGATGTATGGACAGTTTTGCATGAACAGGTGTTTGATTTATAGACAAGATATTCTCTTTTAGAAGTCTCACTGATTAATATCTGCTGTGCCAGGCTGAGATGACATGCATTGAGCTTCCATCTCTACATTTTTTTCTTGCTTACATGAATGTCCTTTAACGTGGCTAAAAGTATCCTTGAAAGTGAATGAAAGTATGAAAACAAGTTATGAACTGGGCTTTAATATTTGGCTACTCTTCCCTTCTGTGTAATTGGAGTTGGCGAGGAGGCTTGCACAGGCTGTACGGACAGCAAAATGATCACGCTTGGCCCAAAACCTTGCAGTCCAGTGTGAGCAGACCTAAAACCACTTACTAAAGTATGGATGACAATTTACTGCTTGTAAATTGACACTTTCAGAGCAAAGGTGCTGAGATGGTGTTTTTGGTGGGATTTTTATTGCCTCCCAAGGAATATGCTCTTTCCACCATGGGAATGAATGATGGTGCTGGCAAATTACTTCCATTTTTCATGGGTAAGCAGACACTTCCCTATTCAGCAATTCCTGGATTAACTGTGAGGATATTTACTGTCTTTAAACCAATAAGCATATACTCAGAAAGAGAAAAACTGTCCATGTCCAGGTTAAGTACTGATCTGTGCGTGTGTGCAGGCTAAAGATGCTGTGTGCTACCTGTTTTCCAGTGACCGCAGTAATTATGTCTGAAATACAGGATGTTTGCATAGCTCAGGCAAAGGTTTAGAGAAGGGGGAGCAGTAGGGCTCTAGTCTCCCAGGGCATCAGTGGATGCTGAAGCATTGACTGTGCAGGATGAGGTGTGAAGGATCTCTCCTAGGAGCAAACACCTCTGTAAACTTCCTGGCCTTCTGCACTATATGAAAAGTATTTTCTTTGTCATCCATGCTGTAAACCCACAGGCATATTCCTGCAGAAGCTCCAAGTGTTACCAGTTTTCCACTTGCCCAATTCTCTCCTGTTGCAAAGGTTAGAGCAACAGCATCACCTTGCTTGCAGTGGCACATTAGAGTCTTCGTGGTATAGACTGCATTGGAGAATATGTCGTGATCTGTGCTATGGCGAGTGCAAGGGGAGGTGTTTTGTACACCCTTTTGCATTAAATTTTTATGATGCTGTTGGCCTGCAGAGAACAGGGGCTGGCATTCAGTAAGATGGGTGTGAGTAATGTCAGGAGGGCTCAAAGCAAGAAATACAGGATGGACCTTGATGTCAGTTCTCACCAAGGTTTGCGAGACATTGCTCGTGAATTATGGATTTGAGTTCCCTCCCATTGGCATGAATGAAGTTCTTCTATCTTTTTCTTAGGAAGACTGGTTAATGTGCATTGCTGAGTGTTGATCATGTTAAAGTAACAATATACCATACATGGTTTACGCCAGAATTTCCCCAAAACTTCTCATGGGGTAGACCCTCTGGGTTTTGGTTGGGTTTGTTTGTTTGTTTTAATAAAGATTCCACATTATTTAAAACTGCTTTCATAATGCTGCTAAACAGAAGTTCATCATGACTGTACAGGGCTGAGAATTGAAGAAGGCTGATGAGTTATCGGAGAGAAGCAGCAGGAGGAGATGGCAGGAGAAAAGCTAAACTGTTTGACATGGACCTGCCATATAGATCAGCGTGGCTGCAGGAACTGAGGTTTCTGTTAACTTAATGAGCATTGCATTGGTCTGTGTTTATTATAGATTATTTTTCCACAGTCCTTTGCAGTAGTTATTGAAATCTGTCTCTACAGGCAGTCTGTTTGATGTTGGTTCACTGCATATATAGTGGAGAGTGGTTTCCAGAAGCACAAGAAGGTAACAGACCACTTAGACTGGATCTTGCATTATAATCTCTTAAATGAGATAATTTAACAGAATATTGATCCCACATTGTTCACTTATTGTGGCCTATTGAATATGAAGCACTAGAAAGCTGTAATTTAGTTGGAGAACTATTCAAGTAGACTATCATTCCTTTTCTGTTCTTGCTGAATAAATGAGCTCCATAGAAATGTTTCTAAGCTGTAGTATGTAGACTGGTGGCTGATAGGTCATCAGTCCTAGTTTTATTTGAAATTTATGGATGATGAAACTTTACAGCAGCAGTTGCAGTTTTCTGTTTTCTTACTAAGGTCTTCTGATATTTAAATTTGAGGATGTTTTAAACCCTTCAGAAGCATCTGAAGGTGGTGTCATGAATGCTGGGCTACTGTTTATAACTACACTAAACCCACTGCGTAGTTAATTTATTTAAAATGAAATTTTAGAGAGTTCATTTTATTAGTCTTGCTTGTTAATGTAATGTGATTTTATAGAATAAGAGATAATCTATGGCCACTGCTGCAGATTTCTGCTTTTTATCTCCCAGGAATTAACTTAATTTTGATTTAAAACATTAAAACATTTTCCCAATTCCCCCTCTCCACCCACAGAAGACCAATTTCTATTTTTGTCATCAGAGCATAATATCAATAGGTAGAGAACTATCAAGAAATTAAGGAATATTTTCACTAGTAGTATGTAAACCAGAAGAAATTAGAAGGTAACAAGTTACTAAACTTGATGTGCTTTGCAGATAGAAAGGAGAATTTATGCCTGGTTTTCTTCTTGATATGCAAAATAACTTGATTTTTAATAAGTATTGCCATTTTGTCCAGAGAAATTACGTCTTGTTTTTTCTTTCCTTAGAGGACAGATGTTACAGTATTGTGATCACAAATGGATCTTAATCCTAAATACATGAGAGAGGAAAAAATATTTCACGCTTTTCTAAATAGTTGATTTGGATAAATAAGAATTTGTTCTCTCTGAAAGATTCAGCAATTTATTTTCTTTTTGTTGAGAGGAGGAAAAAAATTACTTGTAAAAAGATCTCTGGTCTTCCAGCAAGTCCTCTAGGAAATGTAGCAAAGATGAAATTTGAAAGTCTTAATGCTGTTCTAAGATTAAAACCATCAAATTATAAATACATTAATTAATGATATTTTAAGACATTACAGAGAAGCAAAGAAGTAAGCTTCAGTTTTTGTTTCCCGTTGACCTTTTATTTCTAGTATCACCTGGAACATCTAATTAGGATTTTGTCAGTTGTCAGACAGGTTGTTTAGTTATGCAAGATTAAATACAGGTATCTACTAACAGAGAAACTGAACTGCAGACGGATTTGCTCTTTTTTTTGAGATGCCCTGACTAAATCATGTATCATGGTGACTCTTCAACCTTTTACTTGCCAACAACGTTTATTGTATTTCAGGGGAATTGCTCCTAATTTCAAAAACCCAGCAATGCTCTGACATTTCAGAGGGCCGTGTATCAGCACAATACAATGGTGTGTTGTGGTTGCTAGAAAATGAGTATGGACAAGGAAATGATATGTATTAATGACTTCATTGAAGGAAAGAGCGCAGCAGTCCTAGGCAGGAAGCAGCAAACCCTCTGGAGATCTTTAATACCTCTTGGCCTTCTTTAATGAAATCCAGTCATGTTAATAGCAGATAAACGTTTCACACAGAGCAGGGGATAATGCTGAGGAGATGGGTCTTTAAAGCCAGCACGACACTGGAGGCAGCTACTCCGCATTTGCGGTATTATTGGTAAATGTTTGAGAAAGTGTATAATCTGTGGTAATGTTATTTCACTTCTCTTATATGGTACTTTCTTGTAAGAAGAGCAAAGTTTCTGTCTTTCTGATGCCCATGGTGTCATGCAATGCAAAAGACATCTGGCTGTTCGGCTAGGGGAGGGTTGCTAGCAGGAGTTTCATCCATCCACCAGCACTAATCAAGACATATTACAAGAAATAAATAGCTGAATAATATAGGTTTGTAATAATTAGCATGTCCTTATTTTGACTTGATGTAGGAATAAATGCCAAACACATGACTTTCTACAAAGAACATTTTACTGTTTCCCAATAAATCAGGTGCTTTAGCTGAAGCATCTTAGTTGATCACAACAGCTCTGTTAGTTCATGGGCAGACAAAAGCAAGAACGTAGCCCACATATAACAAATACTTTGTAATGAAAATTGAGTTTGTGCATCAAGCTTGCTGGAAGTTAAAAATTATCTTTGTAATTGCTGCTTTGATTTGATTGTTAATCTTAACAAAAAAAAAACCCCAAAAAAACCAAACACTTTCATTTGTACCATGAGTATATTTTCAAGCTATTTCTTATTATGTCTATACATGATGGACTAGATTGTCCCTGGCATGAGACACCTGCATTACAAAATGAACGAATGAATTGAGCTCAAGCAGTCTAATCTTTCTTATAACTTTCCTGTATCAGGGACAGGAGAATCTGTAAAGATATTGATCCAGCAGAATGGTACATTATTAACTTGCGGTGATGGCCTCTGTGACTGACAAGAAAGTTGTAATAAGCAAATACTTATCAGTGATCAGCAGGATGAAGGAAGGACGCATCAGGACCAATGGCCATGGTCTAGCTGGGAAATCGGATTTCAGCTCCTATTCCCATAAGGTCCAGTATGTGATGGGTCACATATTACTTACTATGAACTCTGTAGCATGAGCACAGGTAGTTGCTTCCTATTCCAGAATACCTCTATACTGTGATAAATGTAGATGGATAGGACATTATTATCTACAACTGCTTTACCTTCGTAACTGCTTCTACGCTGCTTATAGGTTCTCTTTTTTTTCTAGCTGATGTGGCCTTTTTTAATTCCTGGCTCTCTTCTTGATTTATATCCTCTAATTTTTTTCTGAGAACACAAAAGAGTTGTTACCCCTTGAATCTGAGAGCTGATTGCTTCCAGTTTCATGTTTCCTCAGGGTGTTCTGTACCTTTGTTCATTGCAAAGTGAGGAAAGAAAACACAACAAAAATCTATTTGGAACAGCATAAGAAAAATTGTCCACATGACCCCTGTAAAGATGGCAATGTTTCAATCTGAAATGTATTGCAGACTATAAAAATTATGAACAGGTGAACTATGCCTGTAGTACCGTGTGCTGTCTGTGCATGCAGTAGTAAATGCTGACCTCCTTACTCTATAAAAATAAGAATTTCAGCTGTATTCATGTATGGTGAGGGATGATGTGCTCATAACTGTCTCCCTGTAATAGGGAGCACATAGTTCATATTGAGCCAACTGCTGCGGATACCTCTCCCTATCTTGGAGCTCTCAGATGCTGTCGGAGCACAAGCCACTCTATTACATGTGTGGGCTGTGCAGGCGCTACAGAAATGGAAGTCAGACTTTGTGGGAACTAGTAATAAAAGGGAAATAAACCCAAGATGGTAGTTAATCATCCATTTATTCAGCTTGAATAATTCCAGTAGCCGAAGATGAGAGCTACAGCTGGTATGATTTAAGAACCCCATTGTCTTTGGAGACTATTTACACTAACTGTGGAGTTAATTGTGGAAATTTCACTCTTACCTTAGCTAGCAAGTGTAAATCAGGAGCTCAGTTCTGTTTCTGGTTATTGTCATGTAGCCTCATCTTAAAAAAAAAAGCATGTTTGGTTTGGTCTTAAATGGAGGCTTCTCTGCAAGGAAACTTGGCTAAATGGCACTCAGGGTGTTCCACAAAGCAACAAAGAGATGAACAGCCTCCTGAAGGAACAAGTGTGTAGCCCTTCTGTTAGGAATTTATGTAGATGGTGGTAAGTTTAATGGTATCAAAGTGTACAGCTCGCCAGTAGCAAGGGTCTTGTGAACTGGATGCTGGTAGTCAAGAGTACTTGGAGAAAATGAAAGTTTGGCAAGAGCTTGCTAAATTAATAAATACTTCTAATTTGCGTTTACCACTGATTTTCCTTCTCCTGGTTATAAATATGCAGGTAATAATTTTCTGCATCTAAGGACGTGATAATTAGTAGCCTGAAGGCAGCTTTCAGGGCTCAGAATGATGGGACCTGGCTCCCAGGCCAGAACAGCCAACTGCCAGCATGGAAGTGATTTGTTTCTGCAAAGTAAACCTGTTTCCTCTGGCTTGCTGTGTTTGTAGAGAGAACGATACAGCGACGGGACCCAGTCTTACCCCACATCCTGCAGACACTATCTCCCTTTTCTCATGTGTGAGCTGTGTCGTGGGTCTCCAAAACAGTTACAAGTTACACTTAGAGGTGAGAGTTGTATGTGTTTAGCAATGAGATTACACATATACTATTAATCTTGGTTTTTTAGTATATTAATACACTGAGCTAGAGATAATCTTTCAAGCTAACTGAAAAATAGTAAGTTCTAGGGAAGGAGCAAGTGTGGGAGTACCATAACTGTCATTTCCTCCGGTCTCTGGCATTTTGTCCATTGCTATATATCATCACCATGGCTACAGTGGTAATGTCTAAGAGAACTCCAATGTAAATCTGACAGCACCTCCTTAGTGGTACTTAAAATCATGTAATTAAGTAAGAAAATGCTGCTGATTGAGGAGGTTAGAGCTGCCTTGCAGAAGATTACAGCACATTTCATGATTAACAATCAGAACATTCTTTTCTAAACCTTTACTTAATTTAGCAGACTAAGGTTTCAGCTGAGAATAAGACTGCTCCTAATGCTGCAAAGAGGAGGGAGAATGGTAATTTGCCACCATTTTCACTGCTTTTCTGGTGTTTACTCCAGTGTCAGTCTGTGGTCTAATTTTGCTCTCTGGGTTAACTGACTTAGCAGAAAAACTGGAAAGGCAGAAAGGTCAGTGTTGTTGATCACAGCACTATTATTTACTTCAGTCTTGTGGCATTTTATAATTAAGATGGAGGAATAGCATAAACCCAACTCATTTTAGTGACAAAAAATCTGCACCCATCAGTTAATGTGCAAAAATTAATCTTTTTCTCTTCTCATCCCTAACATTATAGGTTGGTTTCAGAGATAAACTTGTGTTTACTTACTGGCAAATGCACTTCTGTGAAACTGTATAGTTAAGATGTTTGCGAGGAAGAAAGCTAATTAATATATGGTATATAGGGGTATTATTTAGAGTTTTAAATAGAATATGCTACTATTGCATATGAATCATTCAAGGCCGGTCATAGCAATGAAGGGGGTCCTGGTAAACAATTCCTGTGGCAAATTGTCCAGGGGGTGGTGGAATTTTCTTGTGGAATTGCTGGGTTTGAGACCATTCTCGGTGAGAGGATAATGATGCTGGTAAAGCAATTCAATTTCTCTTCCTCTGCCATACCTGCACGGACATTTGTAGATGGGATCATCTAGGGAAATCTGTAGTTTGCAGACAAAGCGAGGTTGTCTTGAGGAATGTATAACGTGACATTGTGGCAGGGGGTAAGTAAGGTCCTTAACAATGACATAGTTTTGTGTCAGATACTTTTATCTTTCTTTCTGTCAGTTTCTGATATATTATTGTTCATGGTGTTCTGGCCGCGATCCCTAGGCTTTGTTGTATTGTATTTCATTTATTTATTTATATATATATATACACACACACATATAT
>NW_009919117.1:0-3669 GCF_000696875.1 Nestor notabilis
AAACAACAACAACAACAACAAAAAAAAACAACAAAACCAACCCACAGATTTCCTGCAGGCAGTGAGGTACCTGGTGGAAAGAAGGAAGGAAAGAAGACATTATTTGTTTTAGTTCATACTCTTCCAAATCTCTCTCTTCCCTCATTTATTCAAGAGTTCACTGGAGCTGTCAGTATCTCGGAGCAACCCAGCCTCTGATTCATCCTCTAATACTAGTGCTTCTTTCCACTTAATTATTATCTTTAGTAAAGTAAAACCGCTTACAAACGGAAATAACAGTTTGAAGCCAGTTACCTTTCTGTGGTTCCTGATCCCTGAATTTCAAGGTTGGTGTTGCTCCTAGGATGCACATTGGAAGTCTAGAAACCCTTGCCTGCACTTACAGTTACTCCTGACACTATGATGTGTGTCAAAGGCTTGGAGCTATACTGATTTATTTAGTCATTTATGTTATCATTAGTTTTCTTGAGTTGCTTAAAATTATCTTTTGGGGGAGGGGCAAAAGCCCATGAGCCAGGAGTGTCATGGTGTGAAGGGTTGGTAGAGCTCTTGCCCATGAGGAAGGGAAGCTGGCTTTCTGACTCTTACCACATCTTTCACCCCCGAGGAGGCAGCATGTGCTAGTTGGAAGGCTGCAACAATTTTGAGTTTCTCCCATTGAAGGCCCCGTGCTCCACATGAACTTCTGCAGTTGCTGGTTGTGCTTGTTGTTGGAAGAGGTATCAGGAAAAAGAGAGACCCACGAAGACAGGCTGTGAATTAGGGTACTGTAATGTACCCAAAGTAATCCCTACCATGAGAACTAGGGTGCTCTCAGAGAAGGTGTGAGCTGCAGGAGTTTTGGAAAGAAAAAGCATCTTAACTCCAGTAAGGGCTCCAGGACTTCCCCATGTCCTCACTTTTGAGGCTGATGGATGGGGTGCTTCTCTAACACCATGCTGTGTCTGGTCTAGATGGGGGAGCTAGCACACAGAGCTGGTCTGCATGTTCTGCTGTGTGTGAAGGGCTTTGCACAGCACCCTTCCCTGTTTTCCCTGTATGATGCTTGGCATCTGCAGGTGTATCACACAGTAGTTTTTTCTTATTAATGCCGCTTTCATACTTTAACATACCTGCTTGGTTTTGGGGTTTTTTTGAACGAATTCCTGTTTTTTAAAGGTTTCCATTACTGATTTTTTCCCCTTGCATATACAAGTATTTCTGAATAGAAATCAGTAAATATATGTTTGCAAATCACCTAAAAAATTTCTAAGTAACAATTCTTGTTCAGTAAATATAGGCTATATAATTCCAAAAGACGCTGGCAGGCTATGTAAGCCATGTGTGTTTTATTTATATTGGGGTTTGTGGTGAATAGATTACAGTGCTATTCTTTGCACCATTACATTTGTGTGATGGTTTCCATTTTTTGATAATTTCTTTATGCCTTCACTTCAAAGGTATAAAGTGTGTGCATTGTGGGTGTACCAGAGGTCTCAGTAATAAAACAGATTATAGTAGATGTTCTGTCTCAAAAATGGATTAGGATTCCTGGGTGGAAAATGCTAAAGAGCAGAGGTGTTATTACTTCTTAGTGTTAAAAATACTGCTTTGCTGCAACAAATGTTGAGGTTATTCTACAGCAGATATTTATTCATGGAAGTAACAGAATTAGCTCATATTTGGGAAAACGTCTATGAAAATTGCCATAGATGAAAATAAGATTTTTTACGTCTGTCCACAGCGGTATAACCTCGCATTTCTTACTCATACATGTAGTTTATAGGCATCTGTGTTTCAGTGGTCTCTGCTCTTAAAAATAAAAACCATCTGCAGCTTTTTGGGTGTATCCCTGAAAGAAATCTTCCTTCCCTCTCCTTGCCATGGCTGTGGTGAGTGTAAGTTGGCTCTCTGCACTGTGGTCCCGAGACGGCGATGCAGGGGAAAGCCTCCTGCTTTAAGCACTTTAGTTTTTCCTGAACAGAACATAGAGTGAATACCCAGAGATGGAAACAACCTCTCAACAGGATTGTTCAGTATGAACTATACCTCCTTACTCTTTGTGGTAACATGTGCGTTAATCCAACCCAACGTAAGGACTTCAGAAGTTGCTGGGGAGAACCCTGTCCCCCCAAACCTTCACGTTTGTAAAGGTTGCTAGCTAAAGTCAGCCTTTTTGTTCTGATGTTTCTGTATAGCTGCCAACTGGAAATCCTGAAAAGCTGTCATATTTAGCCCTAATTTAAAGGGATGGAGCAACACCCTGAGAGAAAGAGAAGTGAATATTCATAGTATAAACCTGTTCTAGTAACAGGAAGTGTATATACATCATTCTTCTTAAACCTTTTGTTTTCAGACATAAGCAAGCGATGTCTTTGAATTTGTTTCAATAAACGCAATGTATTGAGTATTTCATCATCTTCCACATTTTCTGTTCATTAAGCAGTTCATGAGATATCTCGAGAGTTTTGCTGGGCTTTTAGTTTGCTTGGAGGGCAACTGGAGTTGTATGTATGAAGTTTTATTTTCCAAGTTGTCTTTTCCTTTATGTTTGTTTCTATTTGCATTTGTAACAAAATAGAGTGTTATTTGTGTTTATAATGTTGCCAGAACTGGGGCTACTGACCTCACTAGACTAGTGGCGTGTGTAGCCCAGTGTACTGTCTCCTGCAGGAAAACAGTAGCATCCCCTGAGATGGACAATAAAATCAAGTTGTCTATAAAGTTTCATTGAAACTTAGTAACTTATTTCTGAGCTGGAGGTATATACTTGTAACTTAGCTGACTTTTGTTCAATGTCTTGCCATGTTCTAACTCCTGCTGTGTGCCTTGGCATCGTGGTGTGCGTATCTGTCAGTTCATGGGGGTCGTCAGGAGTTGTCACACCCCATTCTGTGGTCATGCCTTTGGGTACATTTAGCTTTGCAGCCTTTCAAGCTGAATCTGTGCTAGGCAGTTCTGCTGGTGTCACCCAGCCCTTTGGCTGTCGCAGTTTCGTCAGCAAAATCCCAAGTGTGGACACTGCTGCTGACAGAAAATTGCTTTTGTTAGCTCAGCTTAGATGTGTAGAGGGGTAGTTTAGCTGCAGACAAACTCCTCTGTCAGCAAATATTGGGCTCTGCTGAAGGTCACACCATGCTGGCTAAGGCCACGCAAAGGCAGCAGCAGTGGTTCACTGGGAACCAAGTGATGATGGGTTTCCATCAACATACCCTTCCTGTCAGGACGTGTGAGTAGGCAGCCCAGTTGTACCCCCCTCATGCAAATTGCTATTCTGTATGCTTAAAAAATAAGCCTATTTTCCATTTTCTGAAATAAAGCATAAACTCTGGATAACTTTTTGTGCATTCCCTCTGTTTTGGAGTATTTTGTCTTGTATTCTTGTAGTGGTATACTTGAGGCTGAAGGTAATCTTTCAAGTGTGTGCAGGTCTGTTTAACTAAGTATTGTGGTTTTATGTGGTGTTTCACTTCTGTCCTTTCCCAAATCACTCAGACTATGTTAAACAACAGAATGCAGAACATTCTGCCTGATGTAGAACAGCTCCATTAGAAGTGTTCCATGGTTAAAGGTGTCTGCATAGTCTTTCTAGGCCAAATGATTCGTTTGGATGGGGTAACACTTCTCTTTTTGTAAGTATTTATGTATTTGTAAGTATTTCTTGTAAGAAATCTCCCCCCACCCCCCCAC
>NW_009919117.1:3700-12175 GCF_000696875.1 Nestor notabilis
AAAAAAAAGTGCACAGTTCAGTTTCAAACCATTTCTCATTCCTTGCAAGTTAGCAACTTTGTCATTTCTTTCCTTTTTATCTTGCTATCTGTCATACTTTCTCTCAGTTCGGGGCACTGTGTAAGGAGCAATAGTGAATCTCTTCAGGAGAGATTTCTAAAGCTGCTGCCAAAATAAAATGAATCCTGACTAATGTTCTATCCTAATAATTACAGAATTAAAATAAATCAAATGAGCTATAGATTTTCTTTATCTGAGAAGGTCACTATAGCTATTTCAACTTTCTTTACTGAATCTCAATGTTAGTATCATCTCATTTGCTTTCTATTTACTAAGAAAAAAAAAAAAGAGAAAATACTAGCTGCTGTTTCAGTGTTGTTCTTCATTGCAGTAGATAAGCAGTAAAAACTGCTCCAGTGTACATTGGTATCAATGCTACAAGAGGATGGGGTTTTTTTGGGATATATTTTCTGTTTTCTTCACAGCCATTGCAGAACACAAGGGATCCATGGTGCTTACCCCCCTTTTTCTTTTTCTCAGCCTCATACCCAGGTTCAGTTTCTCAGGAGAAGGGAGGAGAGGTGGAATATCTGCCACTGTTTCTTCACCTTGCCCTTAGTTAGTTTTTATCTGCAGTCACCTACCCAAGACTTCCTTTTCATCTGCCTTTTGATCTAATGCACTATAATGAGGGGAAGCAACTGAAAGCCACCCTACGACAGCTCAGAGCTTCCACCAAGGTGCATCTGAGCCTTGCAAAGCCCCATCCCTTCAGGAGTATGGCTGTAATGCAGCCCAGGGAGAAGACACCAGACCTCCAGGCTGGCTGCTGTCAAGCCCCTGGGGCGTAAGTCATGGAAGCATGCAGCCTTGCTTGGGTTCATTTACCTCGCTCCTGGCTAATTAGCCCATGGGGAGCTTTGCAGTGTAGACTGGTTCCCACTACCTGTCCCAGCGGGGACATTTCTAGCCTGTGTCGTAGGAAGTGGAGTAAGCTGATGGTTCATCCAGCCTGTCCCCCTGGTAATGGCTGTGTTCATGGGTGTGCACATACATCACCCAGTAGCACTCAAAATGTGTTTCAGCCTGGGTTGTGACTGGGTGAAACTGAAAACAGTTCAAACTGGGTCTTTTTTTTTTTTCTTTTTAATTTTTTAGGTATTTAGCACTGCAAAATGTTTCTTCCTATGACACTGCGTTTTTGCACTGAGGAAACACGCAGGATGATATTGACAGTCTTTCTGAAACTATTCTTTACTTGAGAGTTCTAGGAGTGTTAGAATATCTATTAATCAGAGAAGACAGGCTGGGCAAGTCCTTATCAGAAATTTGAGCCGGGAAACCTCCTTCATATTTCTGATTATGAAAAGTGCCATTCTGTAACATCACAGCAACTAGAGAAGCATTACTTTTCACAGGACATTTCACAGTCCTGGAGTGGGAGAGACATGTGGGGGCCAGAAACTTTTGATTTTCCTTCTTGATGTTGGCATTCAAGCCTTACATTTGTTTCAAGTTCCATGTTAGTTTATACATTTCTTCTGAGTTCTCAGTCCTGCTCCCCTCAGCTATGCCAACGTAGCAGTTTGTGGTTTGGTAGGGTGAACCATATCATGAAGTCTTTACATACAAAGACAGAAGAAAAGAAAATTTACACTTTCCATACACAAAGGGTGTATATACAGGGTAGGAACAGGCAGGGAGCAAGCAGGTGGTGCTCCCTGGCACCACCAGAAATGCTCATGCAACTTTTTCTCCAAGGAATGCTGTTACTACAAATTAAAATTCGGCTTTTACTGAGATGTTACTCCTGCTCTTCCTCTTACTGACTGCAGACCCCCTAACTCAGGCTACCCAGTGCTTGCACTACAAACTGTGTAGCCCTGCTGGTAGTGTGGATGAGCATTTTCTAACTACTAACCACGTTCCCTGTCCTTTCAGTTTAAAGCTGTTCCCCCTTCTCCTGTCACTACAGTAAAAAAGCCCCCATCTTTCTTGTAAGCCCCCTTTAAGTACTGAAAGGCTACATTCGGGTGTCCATGGACCCTTTTATTCTCCAGGCAACTCAGCCTGTCTTTATAGGAGAGGTGCTCCAGCCCTCTCACCATCTTTGTGGCCTCCTCTGGACTCACTCCAACAGCTCCACGTCCGTCTTATGTTGCAGGTCCCAGAGCTGAATGCAGTACTGCAGGTGGGGTCTCACAAGAGGAGAGTGGAGGGGGGGAATCACCTCTCTCAACCTGCTGGTCACACTGCTTTTGATGCAGCCCAGCACATGGTTGGTTTTCTGGGCTGCAAGCTCACACTGCTGGGTCATGTCCATGTACTGGTTTATCATCTGTAAGCCCCTCACCATCAAGTGCAGATCTCATTTAGGTGAGCAATTCATTTCTCAGGCAGTAGGTGTCATTCCTGCAGCTTGAGATCTCGCAGGTTTCTTCTGTCTTTCTTCAGATGTACATAATGCCAGGATGGATCATTTCTGTGATTTACTGAAAAGAAAAAAGAAAGTAAGCTTCATAGAGCAACTCAGCTTAATGTAGTTCCATGAACTGTAGCATACCATGGGTGCAGGCATGGGTAGATGCTCCAGCAAGGAGGACATAGCAGTTTTGCAGCAAGGCTGTTCAGGCCTGGTCCTTGTCAGTGTGGTGAGCTCCGTGGTGCAGATATGCTGTGCTTCCTCAGCTAGTCTGTGGCTGCTAAATCTCTTTACCTTTTTGGCTTCATTTCTTTATCTGCTGGAGGATTGCAATACTCATCTGAGAGGGAATTAAGATAACTAAAGTAGCTAGGTCTCAGCCTAGCACAGGATTTAAGGATACGCTTAAGCTTGGTCCTGTTGAAGTCCTTGCTTTGCTAGAATGGAGTCTCCTGTTCAAAAAGCATTTCTGAGGATGACAAGCACATTTGTACTATAGTGCTAAACATTACAGCATATTTCCTTGTGTATTGCTATCCATTCATTCCCTCCTCCCCTTTCTTCTTTTCCCATCATTCGCTGCTTCTTCTTAGTCAGCATGTGCATTGCTTCCTTCCTTTATCCCTCATCAGTAAGCCACTCCCTCAGTAACAAGGAGATCCAGAAAATACACTGAAACGGAATTAGCAGGAAGCAGGGCCATGGTCACCATAATCCCTTTAATTGCATGCTGTATCCTTTTTTTCTGTAGCTGTACACAGATCAGGAGATTGGCTGCATGGGTGTTCCATGAGTTTATGTTTGCATACAGCAGGAACAGCTAAATACAACCAGGACTGTGAATGCTCATGATAAAATGCTAGCATACATAAGTAAATTCAAGTGGAAAAAACGTAATTGGAGGGAAGGCTGTTACATGTGTGCTGGATGCGTAGGAATAAGTTTTTAGCACTAACCAGCCCAGCTCTACTCAACTTGTGGTTTGTGGTCCAGAGGACATCAAAATAGCTCAAAAATGCCTACAAAACCCTTTAAAAATCAGAAAAAAAGAAGTTAAAATCATACACATTTTCATACAGTTTCTGTGTCCATTAGTTCCTTACTTGTTCTATTACAGTTCAAATATTTTTGATACTAAAATCATCATTTTATTAAATGACTGTTTTGTCTGTCACTCACTTTCCCACCTGCCAAACAGTACTGGGATTTGAGATTAACTGTGAATTGCTTTTTGAAAAGGATTTGTGATTTAAAATGAGAGAAACACTGGACTAGTGTATTTTGACAGAATGAGGTAACTTTAATATTATGACTTCATCATGACTTAGTGTTAAGTGCTGCAATACATTTGCATGCTAATCTTTCTATTAAATAACTGAATACATCATCTAGCTGAACCTAAGTCATTTTTTAATCCCACATTTGTTACATTGAGAAATAGGGGTTTGAATCACCCAGATAAAGCAGCCTTGCTATTCTCAGGCAATTAGTTTCTTTCACTAGTCAGATAAGTGGAAAAGAGAAAACATGGGCTTATGTATTCATTTTACCTGTGTGCTTAATAAAACGCCCTAATATCTGGTTTTGTCCGTTGTTTCACTTGTCTGGTAGTGAGAACCATCTGTGGGTAGGTGAAATGAGGAGTTATGTCCCTTCATCATGCTTTGGCATGTTCAGTGTTTTCCATTAGAGGAGTTTGTTGAAGTGCTGCTTCGTCAGCTGCTGCCAAAGTGATCTGTAATGCACAACATTGTTTTACGACTCCACCGGTAGCTCAGCATTGTGATGGGTCCTCCCTGTGCCTCCCCTGGTAGCCTGGTGTGATGGATCCTCCCAGAGCCTGACCTGCCAACTCTTGCCTTCGTATTTATTTGTTTTAATTGACATTAAGCTGTTAGAAACAAGTTCCCAGCATATGAATCACATACAGCTGCCACCCAGATTGCTGCGGTGAGTGGTGATCCCGGGGGCCGTCTAGTTCATCGCATACATCCAGGAGCGGAGCAGACCAGAGCAGTGCCTTGCTCTGCCTGCAGGTCAGCCTGGATATGGCCATTCCCTCCATCCATGAGTGTTTCAGCTGCCCACATCAGATGCTGGAAGCAGGAGGAAAGCCATCTGATGCTACGGTATTAAGGTCCTAATCTTGAAAAGACTTGTACACAGTCTTGACCTTATTACTGGGAACAGCATCCTTGATGTTTGTGAACCTCATGACTGTTGTGATAAGACCACTGACCGTAATAAATGTAAGTACATGTGCAAGTATTGACAGGACTGGGGTCTGATGGAGCAGCAAAGGCTCACTTCTTCATTTCAGGGCAGAGTGCAGCAGGGAAATACTGTAGCTTTTAGGAAGGGGGCCAAAAGCTACCCTATTCCTGTCCTTTATATGGAAATCCTCATTTTTAACATAGGCAAATAGGAACATAAGCACCTCTTGTTTAGAATATTCCCTCCCCAAATAAACAATTACTAACTGAAAACCTGGCAGTAAGTCACAACCAACCCCTGCCCTCGAGGGAGCGGAGGAGGCAGGCGCGTTGTACAAGGTGTGCTGAGAAGGGAGGAGGAGGGCTGGGGCTGGTGGAGCCATCCTAGTGAGGCAGGTGAGGTGAGTCCTTCCCTTTTAGGGGATCATGAGCACAAATCGAAGTGAGAAGTGAACAGGAGGATGAGCAGAGCGTTTAGCATAACTGAGGAATGTGTGTATGTGGTGGGGGTCCCACTGCGCCTGTCCTGTTAACCACAGGGAACGTTTTGCAGTCTTCAAGATGTCACCCAAGAGTGAGATTCAAGGGCCTGCTTGTCTCTTCTGTCCTGTCTTGCTAAATAAAAGTAGTGCCAGAGCTGCATGAGTGCAGCCCTTTGCAGGATCTCAAAACCCTGAGCCAGCAGACTATTTTAAAATTTCATGGTATTAAATATGAGAGTTACAGAAATAGCAGAGGGGAGACTGAGCCAGGCAGCAAGCTAGGGAAACGGAAATGAGTTGGTAAGAGCAATAAACATGTCTCAAGCCACAAAGCTTGTTCAGAAGTGTGTAGGGTGAATGCTTTGCATCATGCATTTAGCTGTTACCACTGTCCTGAGCATAGTAGGGGCTCAGGTGTTGCTACTGGTGTGGGTCTGGTTTAGTCAGTGCTCCCAGACTGAAAGCAGAGTGTTGTTTTTTAGCTGGCTCCATCCCCTGAAGAACTGGCTCACCATGGAGGTGTGTAAATGTCAGTATCACACCAGTGGTGCTGCAGGGCACAGGAGGGAAAGCTGTGCTGAGGCCAGGGCAAATCAGGGCAGCCCAAGTGGAAATGATGCTCCATGTCAAAACCTCCTCTCAGTGGTGACTTCACGCTTCCGGAGCTCAAATTTAAATCACTGCATGGTCTGATTAACCCAGTGGTTTGGTAAGGATTGCCATGCTGAATTCCTTACTCAGGAATGCTTTCTGTGGCTTTTTATTCTTGACGCTGGTCTCCAGTCTTTGATCTCTTTGTCACTTTGGCCAAAATCTGTCACTGCAGACTTAGTTGCACGCTGATACCAGCTGTCATCTGTTATTGCCATCAGTGTTTGTTCATCGTCCTTTTGCTTCAAAGGTTTGGACACCTTTTGTGACCCTTAAAACTTGATAATTCTGAGTGGACGCTGCAAAACAAACAACACAGCTTATTCCCTGAACAAGCATTTTAGAGCTGTGCTTGGGTGTTTTAGAGGCTATGGTTAAGCCTGATGTTGCTGGAGTCCTCATCTTCTATTTGAATGCAGTGGGATTATAATCTAATATCAATCTCCATCTTTGATTTCCCAACACCCATGTCAATATGATATTCCTGAATTGCAGTTCAGCTTCACAGATGGCACCTGCATCGCAGAAAATATTAGATGACTAGTGCCCTAAATACGACAGAGTGCATTTGTCTACACATCTGTGTATACAGAGAAATCTCTTTAATGGTAAAAAACATAGTCACGTAAGAGGAATGTGAAGACAGTGTGCAAGAAGAGTCAGTGGTGACTTTGTAAGTGTTGAAGCAGAGTAAGTAGAATAAGATCTTAAAACTGTGAATAATCATGACAAGTAATTTTAACACATCTGCCTGAGAAGCAGACTTTTATGATCTTTGTTATTTTGTTAAAAACAACAACTTTGGTAACTTCTGTGTTTTCCTAATAGAACAAACCACATCAAATGTTTTAGTGACCTGCTATTTAAAAGGTAACCACATCAAATACCTCAGCTTCATTCAGGATTGTCTCAGTTTTCTTCCAGACATACATTTCTTATGACCCATCAACATGTGTCCAGCTATTGCAAATGCAGGAGGATGGAGATGACTCGCAGTCTGATTCTCTCTATTCCAGCCTCTGGGCTCCAGATTTTTAGTAAAGATGGAGAGACAGGGGAGAGCCTTCATGGAGGGTAAGCCCTGTCACTGTGTCATTAGCAGGATACACAGCTTCTAGTACCCCTTTCCTGGGGATTTAATTCTTTGACAGCTCAAAACTGTTGATTTTGGGGGGACTTTTCCAGCATCTCTTCTGTTCTCTGCTCTCGCTCTCTGTTCTAAAGCTGTCTGCACAAAGATGTGAAGGAAAAT
This sequence comes from Nestor notabilis, assembly GCF_000696875.1. Taxonomy (NCBI): domain Eukaryota; kingdom Metazoa; phylum Chordata; class Aves; order Psittaciformes; family Psittacidae; genus Nestor; species Nestor notabilis. The sequence continues at coordinate 10,721 of NW_009919117.1, forward strand.
TAATCCAAATCACCTAAGATGTGAATATAAAGTAAATTAGGTAAACTAAATTAAACCATTGTATATATTCTCTGATTCAGCATTCAAGTGACCTTAATTTGGTTAAGCTTAATTCACATCAAAGCAAATTGTACTAAATATGAAATAGGGTTGATTTAATTAATAATGAGTGTGTCTGCAGGGATCTGGTGTGGTTTGATTCATTACAGAAATGTTAATTCAGATTACCTTTCTAGAGTTTTTTCATGTAGATAAACCCTACAGGACAGTTTATTTGTTATGCCTAAACTGGTGTAATTGTGTGTTTATTCCCTGGCTCTAGAATGACCTTCCCACCACTCTCCTTGTGTGGGACTTCATGAGCATTTTGCTGTGGGATGTCTTGTTAATCCAGCCAGAGAAAATTCACCAATTTGCTGTTGGATCAGCCAGCTTTTGACCTGGTTTGTGGCTGCATGGTGCTCCACAGGGTAAAGGCAGGACTGCGAATGTGTAATCAAGGTGGACTCATTTCACCTCAAGTCAACCCTCTGTGCCAGAGAGACCCTGCTTCCAGCACTAGTCATATGCTGCAAGTTCACTCTCTGTTGGGTTACATAGCATATGGGGTACTAGAAGAAGTGATGAATCTTGCTGCAGTTGCTTGAAGTCCAATACCACCAAGTTTGATTTGCTCGGTGTTTAGGTGCAACCGTCATGTATTTCTTGGCTCTGGCTTGTACTGTTTTCCTTTGGCTTTTTCTCTCCTTTGTGCCTATGTAGTACTACAGCATGTACCTTCTGAGTAGCCTTCACCTAGGTAGCTTGTGCTTTCAAGATATGCAAGCTCTACTGACCCACTTTCTTACTGCTTTACTTTCTCTTCTGTCCATGGCTTTAAAGTTCCATGAGTATATTTTTTGCTGTATGATTATTATAGGAATAGACACATAATTGCAAAGACGGGATAAGTGGAATGGCCGAGACCTGCAAGTTTTTGCAGATGGTGTTTTTTAAAGAGTTGTTTTACTTTCAAAGAACTACCCAAAAAAATTCTGATTTCATAGTGTTGTGCTTCAAGGGTAAAACAAGTAGCAGAACTGAAGCACCTGGTCATTTTTAACAATTTGCCAAGTTGCAACTATTGGAGAGGCTTCAAGGGAAAAATGGGTAATAAATATGAACTAGATACAGCAAAATTGATCTAATTCCATAACTTTTTTTCTTTCTCTGAAGATGAGTAAACTAGTATTTGCAAAGTAGAGTAATGACCTGAACCATGGCCTGAACTTTAACGCGAACTCCAACTTTGATGCAAAAGCCTTTGAACTTTGGGAGGCTGGAAGGAATATAATGTTGTGCTTCAAAATTTGCCTGAAGTCTATCCCCAAAGTACTAGGAAATGCTGGCTGTCCCTGTTAGCATCTTCAGCCCAGTAACATCCTGGCTTGTACCAGAAAAAGGGTGGCCAAGCGG
>NW_009919117.1:12206-36803 GCF_000696875.1 Nestor notabilis
GGACTAGGGAAGCAATTGTTCCCCTGTACTCAGCAGTGGTGAGGCTGCACCTCCAAGACTGTACCTCCAAGACTGTGTTCAGTTTTGGACCCGTCACTAACAGAAAGATCCTGAGATGACAGAGCATGTCCAAAGGGCAGCAAAGATGGTGAAAGGTCTAGAGCACAAGTCTTTTGAGGAACAGCTGAGGGAACTGGGGTTGTTCAGCCTAGAGAGAAGGAGGCTGAGGGGACACCTTATCCTTCTCTCCAGCTACCTGAAAGGAGATTGTAGCAAGGTGGGTGTTGGTCTCTTCTCTCAAGCAACAAGTGACAAGACAAGAGGAAATGGCTTCACACTGTATCAGGGGAGGTTTATCTTGGATATTAGGGAAAATTCCTCCCCCAAAAGGGTTGTCAAGCATTAGAACAGACTGCCCAGGGAAGTGCTGGAGTCACCATCCCTGGAGGTATTTCAAAGATGTGTAGATGTGGCACTTAAGGACATGGTTCAGTGGTGGACTTGGCAGAACAGTTGGACTTGGTGATCTTAAAGATCTTTTCTGACCTAGATGATTCCATGATTCGCACCTCCTAGTTTCAGGTTGCACAAGGAATCACTCCAATATAGTAGCCAAAGGGGTGCTGTTGGCCTCTAGAACCTTTCTGTGATTATTTGGTTTGTTCTTTCTGGAAGCCAGGCTTTGAAACCACTGAGCTGTGCCCATCTTATCCTGTTTTAATATCAGCACACCCAGACGCATAAACAATGTGCTTCTTCATGAGGCACTGAAAATCAATGAAGCTTTGAAAAGACATGCTCTTTAAAGTCATGGCCTTATTTGGAAAGTTGCAAGAAGCTTGGCTGTCACAAGAGAATATTTTGGCTCTGTGACAGTTTCCTTTATACGGTTCTTCAGCAAGGAATCTCCCGTGTTTCTGCACCAATAACTTGCAATTGTTGTGTGCCTTTTTTCCCCTCCCCAGGAATACTTGCTGGAGGAGAACTTGGTATGTTGGTCAAAAGAGGCCAAAGACCCCTTTGGATTCTGTCTGGTCCAGAATATGTTGGTTTTCAAAGGTAAACTGAAAAATTCCTGGTATATCAGTATTCCTGAGCAGATTTACAGCTGTTTTTATCATGATTATTCCTCTATACCCTTCTTTTTTTTCACTACTCATTTGCTGAGTGCTACTTTCTGTTTATGTAAGTGTGGGATTGTTTAGAAATAATCCAGTCTGCCATCACCCTTTTGCTCCTTACACTCCTTGGGAATGTTTCCTTTATGTTCCTGACACATTGGGAACTGTGGGGGGATAAAAGAGCCTGCATGATAAAGATTAATAATAAACTGAAGGGAAGGTGTCAGAGACAGAAGCAATTTAGACGTGGAGTTGTATGGGGAGAATGAGAGAGAAGAGAGAAGATTATCACAGCAGCATTCCAAAATGGTTTCAGAAGAGGTAGTTGAAAGATAAGTAGGGATTAGAGAAGAAAGTTGTGATTATAAACTAAAAATCACTGTGGCTGTTGCTGAATCCCCTGTCTGTATGATGAACTGGTGGCATATGAAAATATTGCAGAGACTTAAGATGCACAGTTTAGTGAAATTCTGAGGGAAGAGGACCTCCAGGTCACACTGATGTTGGAGACCTGGGGCAAAACAGTGAGCAACATCATATGGATCTGTCATGAAACTGATAACAGAAAGGGCACCCTCAAGCATCAACAATACTGTTAAATACTAGTTTTTGGAGAGGCTGAGAAGTCAAGGGACAGGGGGTGAGGCAACACAGTCTGGCTGTGGGACTAGTACTTATCCATCAGATTTTACATCCCATGAAGGGTACATATCTCCCCAGGATACCAGATCCTCTCCTCCACTATCCTCACTAGGTTTCCTTTGATCTATTCTCATACAGCCCTACCACTGTAGTGCCCAAGATAGTATTGGGCTAGTGCTGGTATGTATTTGAAGAAAGAGCAGGTGGAGGCAGGTAGTGAGCCTGGAGCAGGGACAGCCCAAGGGTCCATCATCAGTTGTACCTCCCAGGCACCAACACTGTATGATAATACTAATGTCACCTAATATTACGCTCATCTAATAGCAGTTTGAGGTACCCATGGCAGTGGTTGGGAAAACAAGATATTGTAACTTAAGAGAGCTGGAACTATTTGCAGCCTATATGGGGAATGCAATTAAGAATGTGAGGCTGGAAGGAGCAGACATCAGGGACAGGCTGATCTGCAGTGCTGTGAGATAGTAATGTGAGTTCAAAATGTGGAAGAATGCCTGTCTGTGGCTGGAAACTTAGTAGGAATTTCGTGAGCAAAGGGAATAAGTTTTGGATAGTATTTGAGGTTTTGTGGTTATCTCTCATTTTGCGAGTCTCAGGAATTCATTTCCAGAGCCTTGCTATTTCTGTCTTCCGTTCCAAGGTCACTGGGATGTACTGACTGCTTTGTAGCTTCATTCATTAGAAATTAGCTAAGCCAGTATTCCACTGGGATGTTTATCTATGATGACCTGACCATTTCCTTCAGGAAGTCATTCATACTTGGAAAGACAAATGTATCTCATGTTAGAGGACAGGTCATGCTCACCTCTTTTTGCCTCCAAAGATGAGGGAAGTAGGATTTGGCTCATGAATACGTATTTAATACTCAAAGATATGAGTCTGTTGTCTAAACTGAATTGGTGCCCAATTCCATTTCAGGTGATCTGGATATACTCAAGTGATGGATGGGTGGCTGATGGTCATGACCCCTGGAACACCAGAGCCCAGCTGGATGCCAGACACTGTATATGTGCTTGGACACCTGGGTTTAGGCAACTGGTTTGAACCCCAAGCAATGCCAGGGAGGATGGCAGTGAGACTATGCAATGTTGCAGCAGGGAGTACAGTTGGGAGGAAAAAGCTTTTGTTTGCCGCAGATTGCTCTGGGGTTTGGTGTACAAATATGAGTTAGTGGATCTAGAGCCAGGACCACTCTGATTGCAAAACCCACTCCTGATTTCCCCTTCTGTCCTTTCCTGCACCTTTACTCCATCTTTGTGCAGTTTTGAGATGGACAAAAGTGTATCCCATTGCTTTTCCCAAGGTTGCAACTCAGTTGTGAGATAGACTGGACGTATTCTGCATGAGATGCCTGGTAGTCCAGCCTGAGGAATGAAAAGGACCCACTCAGCACAGACAGGGAGGCAATAGGTGGTGTACTAAGCTTGATACATTGTAGTGTAGGGCACTTTGTACTGCTACTCCTTACTCGGCTGTAAAAATGCTGCTAGCTCTACCATAGGTAGTTAATTACAGTTGTATAGCCTAAGTAGGTCGTTTTTTAAAGACAGAGAAAATGGGATCATTCAGTTGACAAATGACAAGCTATACAATTATTGCTGGCAAGTAGCACATATGTGTGACCTCATACTCTGCTCTTGTTCCCGAGCTCTCCTGGTTTCTTCTGGCAGCAAGAAACATCACTAGGTCTTGAACAGTAGTGGTGGATGGCCAGGGCTTGGGGGCCACTGGGACAGGTTGCAGAACTGGTTTGATTGTTGAAGCTACCTTTAGTGCATCCCTGTGCATTGAGCAGACGTCTGGGAGTTGACAGAGCAAAAACGAGAGTTCAGGTTTCAACAGTAACTTTACTACACAGTCCTGAAGCAAGCAGTGTGACTTCCCTTACTCGTCCATTCCCCACCTCAGAAATCTTGATCCTATCAGATATGTTGCAAGAAAATTAGGAGAGGTATGGACGTGGAAAGCAAAGCGAGGTGCCCCAAACATGGGGCCTGTGTTACTGTTTGCTTCTTTGTGAATGTTAGTGTTTATCTTTCTGTTAGGAAGATGAATCTCATCTCTGCTTCTGTTGGAAACTAGAGAACTGGTGATGTTCAGATGATACAGGGTCCTGAAAGCTGCCTGGTTTCATGGGTAGTGTAATGGCTTTTGCTGTTTCTGTAATTTAGATGCATTTAGCTTTAAAGTGTAACATGCCACATATTTGAAAAAGATACTTTTGTGTTCATTTTGATACCTCTAATCAAAGTGTCAGGCCTAGTAAGGTTTCACTGAGGAAACCAGTGGAGCCTCTCCAGGAGTCCTGCAGGAGCAGCAAAGAACAGGAGTTGTGATTACTTCTCCAGTTCTTAAATAAATAAATAAATAAATCAGTTTGTCAATCTTCAGTTTTTCTTTATCTGAAGAATAAGGGATACATACATGACATTCAGAACAATACTTTGCAACTTAACCTGCCTGCTGTAGTTTTGATTTGCCGTGGAATGTCATAAAACATATCTCCTTCCTTTACCTGGCTCAGAAACGTTGGGTCTTGCTGGTGCTTTGCAAAGAAAGAGCTAAAGCTGGCAGAAACCCACACCTTTGCTGTACAGACCCTTTGCAGAGCACAGTGTGGCCAACCCATGTGCATTTCAGAGAAGAGCATCCATGAGCTGTCTCCTGTGTTGTAGAATGTACTCATGGCCACCCGTAACTTTCCTCCAGCCTTATAGGAAGAAGACAGTATGAAGTCTCAAAGTTGTAGTCTGAATGCATCGGTGGTTCTTGTTAATGATTATGTATAATCTTCCTCCACTATGTGTTCTTTGCTTAGGGAGCATGCCTTGTCAATAAGTAAATCCCATGAGAGAGAACCACAAAAGGAAGAGGTTGTGGGAATGACCTCCTGTTTCTCATGCAGCAGCTGCTGTAGCAGACAGGCACACTTTGAGAGCAAGCTGTGCTATGCCCCAGGGATGGGAAGGTCCTGCTCACAGAATCACACAGAGCTGTGGAAGTTGGCAGGGACATCTGGAACTCATCTAATCCAACCCCTGCTCAGGACCTTGTCCGGTTGAGTTGTGAATATACCCCAAGATGGTGATGTCACAACCTCTCTGGGCAACCAGTGCCAGTGTTTGACCACCCTCATGCTAGAAAAGTTTCTTCTTATGTTTGAATCTGATTTCCTATATTTCAAAAAATTTGTTCTCTACCTCTTGTCCTGTCACCTCTGAAGAGAGTCTGACTTTTTTACTCCCCCATCATGTATTTTACACAGTGATGAATGTGTCTATAAGGATGTGACGGGAGGCACTGCTGGAGTCAAGACTTGTTGATGCAGAGTAGGCCAGAATTTGACTTGTGCCGAGTGATGGTGTCACCTTTGTCCGGGTAGAAGCATAGCTCCACTAGCACCACACCACTAGCATCTCCTTCCTGCCGGCAATGGGTTAGTGTGTAAAACTGCCAATGGGCCTTGAGGAATCAAAACTTTTGTATGTTCTCATGGGAGTGAGCAAATTATGTTCTGAAACTGCTGTGGCTTATGTCCAGTGCTGCTGCCAGTAGTTGTTTCTGAACAAAGAATTCCACAGTATATAGTGAATAATTACTTCACACGTTTATTCTAACATCTTTTGTGTCAGTTGAAAGGGAAATTAAAAATAATTCTTTTTTTTGTTGGAAGCAGGGGCAGTGTACATCTTCATGTGATAGCAGTGCAGCTAAGTTTTGGCAAATTCTGATGCTGACATCAGTGTCGTCCACCCTTATATGTCCCTGGTGAAATTCTGGGCCATGTTCTGATTCGGGCTTTGACACATGTCCATGTAAAATCCATGTAAGCTAAGAGCGCATAAGACCTTGGTGCTCTGGTCTTGTGCTGCAAAGGGCTTGCTCAACAGATACGTGGTAACCATAGAGTGTTATTGACAATGGTGTGAAGTTACTTTTGGCAGACAGAAGTAGAACTATAAAACTTAACCTTGATTTCTCTCCTGTCTGCTTTCTACCATTTAATTAGAGAGTGCAGAGGCATAAGACGACTCAGTTGTTACTAGGAGTACTCTTCTACTGTTTACCAGTGAAGAGGTCAAGTAGATGCTGATATTTTCCATGCAGAATAAGTTCTGGCCTGCCAATATATGTGATAATGGGTCCCCAGTTCAGTAGGCATTAATGTGCTTGTCTGTGTGTGGGAAGTTGCTTGGTTCATGTTGGCTGCTACTTTTCACTACAAACATGCCACTGTATAATTTAAATGCTTTTAAGATCTAGGCCATTGACTTCCTGGAAAATGGGAAGAAGTTAGGGTCTTTATGGTAGTATGTGAATACCTTTATTTGTATTCATGTCTAAACTACACAGTTTTGTGTTTGTTAATATATGACGTATACAAGCCACACAGACATCCAACACGTCCTTCAGTGGATGACCATGGTTTATTCAGATACTGCTTTCATATCCGTTGACATTTCACTTGATAGTGGTGATAATGTAAGTCTAGTTTCAGCCTCCCACCTCTCTTTTTTCTGCACTTAATCCCTCACGACCTGGAAAAAATCAAATTGACTGATTACAACTACCTTGAAGGAAGTTTCCAAATGGGAAGAGTCCTCTATGTCTTCTGCTTTGTGCTTGTAAAGATTAAGACACTATTCAGCAAAGATGTAGAAGGTTTAAGATGGTGTAGCTGTCAAGTGAATATTGAGGTAGTGTAATTCATAATTGCTAAGGGGACTTCCATGCGCAGTGTGATTCAAATTAATCTGTGCTGTATAGAAAAGGCTATGGTTGATAATTGGAATAAATAATACATTACTGCCTTACACTTCATATTCATCTAGCCCTGTATCTTACCGTGGAAAGGATTTTGTATGCTTTGAAATGATTTTTCATAAGCAGGCAGGAATACCCAAGTCTTGGTCATATCAACTAATATTTGCAACCTATACAGACTGAATCTTAGTTTTTGGATGTTTGGTGCTTTGACCATATTTCTTCTATTACTAATTTGATGTTTATCTCAAAAATCCTTGTCTGTTGCTGGCTGCTATGTCTTGTGTGTGTAAACTGCTAGGGAACTTTTCCATTTTCAGCTTTTTATGGCAATCAGCACCATACAGTCATAAAGTTGCCTGAATATATCAGGCACCATTGCAGTGATCAATGAGTTAGCAATCCATATAGAGCTTTTAGTTTTCATCCTGACTGGCTCAGTTCTGTTGGACTGCAAGTTGTGACTTGGTGCTATCCCCAAAGGCTGCTTAGAAAATCAGTAAGAATCCCATTCTCTCTAGTTCGCTTCAGTGAATTTTCCCTTAAGCACTAGAATAAGGCAGATGGGGCTGTATTTGGAAAAACATCCCATTTCAGCCCTTTGAGATGCTGCATGCTCATCTGCACCTGGTATAGAGTATCTGTTAATGAAAATGGTATGTACTACTCCCAGTATGATAAAAGTAAAGCCGCGGGAGAAAAACATAGGGAAGACCTCACGTCAGCTGTCCTGAGGTCAGGCCAAGCCTCGAGAGTTGCAAGGCATAAGTCATACTTGGGAAAAATATGATTTTTGCTGGGCAAATGTGCATGTCCTGTGACACTTTCAAGCTATATAAATGGGGATGGAACATAAGCAGGATTTTTTTGGCGAAGGTTAACATCACAAAATCAAACTTTAGTGGTCAAACCGGAGACCAGAGAGTGAATGGAGCAGTTTGAAATGTGGATCAGACTATTCTTGTGTATCAAAATTCACACAGTATTTTAAGGCAACATATAACAGAAATCACATTGATGAAAAGAGGAAAAATAATGTTCATTTCCATTCCACCCACCCTTTCCTTTAACAGCTGAAGGTTTGAGTTAATACTACAATATTGAATATACCATTGCTTAGTAAACTTTAGGGCACTGTAGTTATTTCTACAACTTTTCACAAACTAAGGTAGCCATTCCATCTTCTATTTCAATAATCCTTTTAAATCTTATTTTCTTAAGCCCAAGAAAGACTTTTGAACTCAGAGACAATCTTATTGAAAGGAGATTTTTCAGCATATTCTTGGATGCTGCCTGTGATCACCCTATCCTCCACTATGCAGAAATGTTCATGCTGTGGTGAATGTATACCAATTATATATGCTCTTATTGGCTCATTTCCCTTCTCCTTTCTGTTTTCTTCCTCAAGAATAGAAGTAAATGCTGGATTTTCCAGTGCAGTTGTGGGTTTTGATTTCTTTAGAGTGGTCTAGGTATCACTTCAGCATAATGATGATACAGGCTTAATGACAGAAGTCCACTCTGTTAGCCGCTTTTTCCCTGCTTCAGCAAGGGAATAAATAGTTACCTCATTAAAATACTTCAGTCTGCTTGTAATCTGATAGTGTCATCTAGCATCTGACCAAGGCTTTTGTGGAATCTCGGCTCAAAGAGACCAATACTGGTACACAGATACACTGAATACCAATAATGCAAGATGTTATTCTTGCAGAAACGAGGTTCTTGTGAAGGGTGTCAACACATACCTGTTGATGTGTTGATACCCTGTGTAACTATCATAATACCCTGTAGTATTTAAGTGACATACACGGGCCACTTGAATACTAGCTAAAGCCAGAAATTTCACCGTTATCCTTTGCCTTCTTGTGTTTTGTCTACTTCCAGGCTTTCTTTATATCCTTTGCTTCTTTGTCAAGCTTTCATCAAGGATAACAACTTCTGTCACAGTCACACTTGTTTGTTAGAGCCTGGAATTGCATCTGCAATATGTTTTCCAAAAGCTACTGATCATCTTACGTGGGAGGGAGCCCTCATTGTCGCATTTATCTGGCCTTGGATCAGAAGGTGGGATTTGGGTCCTACAGTTCCCATTATATTCGCATCCAATATTTAGTGTCATTTTAATTTTCTTTGACATAATTTGGTTTTGTGGTAAAGTGTGGGACACTTTTCATCAGGGGTCGGGGCTGATTATACAGCCAGGCAGGGAATAAACAACTCCTTCATGTAAGAAATTTTGTTGCTGGTTGTGGTTTCTGTCTTCTTCTGGAGACCTTCAGTCTGGCTCAGGGCATGAGAAGTTACAGTCATCTTTGCTGAAAGGTCCTAAGGAGGTATTATAATCCTGTATTTATTTATGTGTTTCACCATTGCATGCGTTCATGTGACGTTCTGAAGCCTCTGCGGGTTCTGTTAGCTAACTGCATGCTGAGCCTCGTTCATGTCAACAATATGACATGATGGTCTCAGATCTTACCGTCTAATATGGAATCGTAGTAATTAATTAGCCGAAAGTGACACTACCGGTTATCTTGCAGGACAGGAGACATGTTCTCGCTGTCTGTAGTGCTATGGGGTGTTTCAAAAATGTTGGCTAAAAAAATCAAGTTAAAAAAAGTTATCGTACTGAAACCTTTCGGCAGCTGACCTCTGCTGAATAGAAAAGCTTTCTGAAGGATGTTTGCCTTTCAAGTCCTTCACAGTGAACTCATTGATGATGAAAGCCTTGACTTGAACAGTTGACTATTTATTTGCATAGTGGCTCTTAAGAAATTGCAGAAATTGGAAGACCAGACTGTGATTTTGTCAACTGTGTTTCACGAAGAATGAATGCTTAGAGGAAACAGTACATTTGCTGTTAATTCTGTAGAAGGGTTTTTATTCTAGCTAGCATGTAAAATAAACACATTTCAAGTAAAAACCAGCCCTCCTCCACTTGAATTCAAGCTAGAGGAAGATTGGGGTGAACAAGAAAACAGAAGACCAGACTTTCCTTGTTCACCCATGAGGAATCTTGGCTAGCTCTGACTTTGAAGGTAAAACCCTGGTTCCTACAAAGTCAGTAGCAGAACACTTGCTTGGCAGGGACCATTTCACCCATGTCTAGCTGCTTGGATACTGTGTACAGTAAGCATACTTCTGGTGAAGTTCAGCCTAAATATGGAAGATGACTTTTCTTGCCAGTTGTACTTTTCTCCTCTCTGCTAGTTGTAATCTTATTAGTCTGTAGCCAGAAGCACCTACCTCGCAGTCCTTCTCTTCCTGGATGCTTATGGAATAATTAATTTCTGTCAGATGGTGTGACTGCATGTGTTTTGGTGTTCCTGCAGCGTGCCTTTATTGTCACTTAACACTATCGCATTTGTTTAAAAGGAAATAAAACAAAATCCAAGGTCACTTCTACACTAAAGCTACCATGTCCCACATAAATGCGGATTTTCTTTGTTTCCAGTGCTGGTGGGTTTTTTGCCATGAATGCCTTTTCCTTTCACTCCAGCCCTTTCTGCCTTTCAAAGATCACTGTGTCCAGGAGATGTGGTTGGCTGTACTTCAGACGCTTTTTCAGTCTCCGAATCCCATAGCTCAGTGGGACAGCCACTGCAGTGGTGAACCTCAGGCACTGTAGTTGGGTCTGGATGTTTCAGACTCCAGTCAAAATCCTCCATATGAGAAACCATTTCCTTGTACTGGAAACCAGCCCTAGCAGTAAAAGAAAGAGGCAAGTCAAGGTGGGGAGCAGCCCCAGAGGATGTGTGTTCTCCCACTGCCCCATTATCTCTCCCACCCAAGTGAGGGGTTGATTTCCCAGGATTTGAATCTCTGTCGTTTCCAGCAACCCTCTCCCTTAATCTCCTCTCTATCCAGCAGCCAAGTTGCAGAGCGTGTTCCCCTTCTGCGTGCCTTATGCTGACATCCCTAGGTGGCTGCACGCTGTTGTGGCAGAGATGCTGAGGCTAAGCTAGCGGGTACACAACTACGTGGTAAAACCTCCTCCGGTCCCTCCCAAGCACCACTGCAGAGATTCAGCTGGGGCTGTTGGCAGCCTTGGCGAAGTCTTCCCAGTCTTTCCCATGAATAAGACCTATGCAATCCCTAAATGAATGGGTAATAGCATTCATCTGGCCTGTGAGTCTTATACATCAAAAATTTCCAAGGGTCTTGCTGTGGGGATGGTGAGCTCTGGCTCTTGGTGTTTCGGGGTTTGCTCCCCTGCACTGTGAGCTGTGTTTATTCAACCAGGGTGTACAACACTGCCAGACCACGTTATTTCAGAGGAGCAGATGTGCTGTCCATTGCTGAGCTATTCCAGGAGCATGCCCATCTGCTTCCACACTCCACTTCAGAGGGCCTGCCCTACGTAGAGTAGGTGCAAACTTCACCCCTGAGCCCGGGGTGCCTTGTCGCTCCCAGTTCTCCCCTCTGGCACTGGGGCTGGTCCCACCGGTGCAGGGTGCCCGGCACAGGGGTGCTGTGCCTGGCCTGGGGGAGATTGGCTCTGATTTATCACCCCTGGGTGTGTGTGCAGCAGTGATGCTCTGACCCCAGCACTCGCTGCGCTGTTGCCATGGAGATTGCGTGCGCTGTTGCTAGGCAGCTGAAGCATCTTCACTTGCACACTGCAATGCCACGAAATTCTCAACTTTCCTTATTGCTGTCTCCCTTCCTTGATTTCGCAGCTATGACTCCTTTGGCTCTTATCCTGCTTCATTCAGTTGCACCGCTGCGATTTCGTGCTGTTAACCCCGTAAACCCTAAAAAGCCTGCTGGCACTGCAAACAGGATTTATGGCAACGAATTCAGGGCTGAAGGAGTTAAAGTGGTTGGGTATAGACTACAGAGGAAATGATTTCTAGCAGATAAACTACTTAAAATGTTCTGGCATTCATGGAAGGGGAGGTTTGTGGCTGCAGTCTTTTGTTCCATCACTGATGGTTTATATGAATAAAAACGCAGACTAAAATATCACTGCAAGGTAAGAAAATCAGCTTGAACGGGCCTAATTAATCTCTTTGGTTATGATATATACTTAGGTTTTTAGTATCCTCTGCTTGCATTTACTGATTTTGATTTAGCATGTGAATGATAATTTAGCTGCGGAGCCTGTCATGAACAGTATTTGACTTATTTGGCTTGAATAATAAAGATATCAGCCTGTATTCTTGGAGTATACTGCATTAATCAGACTTGCAGGAATGATCACATGGTACTCTATCGCCTTTTCCTGTTAGCTGCTGCTTGTCAGCAGCTGGCTGAGCTGTAGGCTGCAGGCCAGTATCTGCATACCCTTTCTCTTCAGAATATTTCAAATATACTGTCTCGTCATTATGCATTTTGCTGCAGTTTGACAAACTAAATGGTCCTCCTGCACGTTAAGAAGATTATTTTAAATTTCAGAGCATTTGTGTAGTTACTAGGCCATGTATGCATTTGAAGAATTCAGGTAGGCTCTCTGTTTTATACATCAGTGTGCTTGGTTTTTGTTCTCACAAGGATTTTGCTGTGTAATGTCAGTCAGCTCTTCAGTTAGTTCTTCATGTGCAAATATTTCTTGCGTTTTAAAATCTCTACCCTATGCATGGGGAGAAGTGCTTGAGGGGTAGGATGCAGGTAACGGTAGCTAACCGCATGATGAAGTGCAAAGCTGGGTAATTGATTATATCTTGCACAGATTTCATCGCTGTGCAGCCAGAAGCAGCGAGTACAGTGTAGTTATAAATATAAACCAGAAACTGTTCTCTTTTAAAGGGGTCTTTGCTATTTTTGGTTCTGGAGAATCTGGCAGATGCTCATTTGAGATAGAATAACGATTGTGGTTGAGAAATTTGATGTTTGGATTGTATATAGGATTCTGGTTTATGCTGCTGCAGAGTATACCTGTCTTTTTCATAATCTTGTAGCTGCGGAATTCTTTGTGAGTTACATTTAAAATAACAATATGGTTAAGTTTGTTGGGGTTGGTTTGTTGTTTGCAAACATTTGAGCAACTGTGATTGTTAGGATATAAAATTAGCACCTTTTATTTGATATTGGTTCCGCTCAGTATTGCCTCTGCCCCCTCTCCTCCTCCATCCCCACCCCCAATATAACTCCATCCTTATGCAAGTATTGAGGTCTCTTAAAACCATAACAGATTTTTTAAGATGTGAAACAGAATTTCTGCCCTCCCTACCAGAGGTGATTATTTTATCTGCAATAAAACATTACTGGACTTGAAAACATTCTGGTCAGTAATTATGGGGTAGGGGGTGGGTCTCACTTTTGTTTTTATTTATTTTGTTTAGTATGTTCAGTTCTTGTAACTCATGTTATAAAATTGTCCAGATAAAATGGTGACAAGGTTGTAACAGCATTAGAGATCACCTCATTATATGTTTGTCTGTATATCATTATTATAATGTATCTTAAAAATACCCTTTCCTTTTTGATTGAGAAAAATAGATTATTTGACCAAGTGTGTAACTAGAGGAGAGGATGAATTCTCTCTGTATATGCAATGTATATACAATGAGCATTCTCTACCAAATATTTTCAAACGAAACATTCTAATCTCAGATGAAATATTACTAACATTATTTCTACCTTTTGTTAAAGCATTTAATATGTTGGCAATTTACCTTATCTTGTGATTTGGTGATTGCTTCTATGTGGAAGTTAAGTGGTGTCAAAAGCAGTAAAAGCAGGTACGAGGCACCCCACACACACCCAAATGTCCTGATTCCAGCCCTAAGAGCTGGGGAAGTACAGGCTGATCATGTCTACTTCTGTTGTGAAATGCAGTATTATGCTGTCTGAGGGAAAAGATTTTACTGGAAGACCAGATAATCCTGTGTAACTGCAGTTGTCATAGGGCTGTCAGGAGATGCTTGAAATCTTGACATAGCTGATTTTTGGCAGTAAATTAAGCTGCAAATGGGCCCCAAACTTACTGTGACATTTACTATGCCCAAAGAGTTATCCGTATTTCACCCAGTTGGTTGGGTCTTACTCCTAATAGAGTGAAACTCTCAATAAATCTATACAAGAAGAAAAAAGGTGTTTTGAAAATTCTGTTTTAAAAGCCTTAGCTGTCTTTCAGTGGCTTTCCTAAGCATCTTGGGGCAGGAAGACACCTACTTTTATGGCAAGAATGGCCAAATGCTGATTACACACCCATTGGGCTTATTAAATTACTTGTTGTCCTCTCTGAGATTTGAATTGAAAATAGTATTAACATTTGATGTGCAGACTGCTAGACATTTTCTTTTAAATCTCAACTGGTAGGGCTGTGATTTCTGTATAGCAGTGTTTAAATGGCATTTATTTTATTAGGCATTTCCGTGGTGTTTTGTTAAGGTTGTATCTGCATATTTATGGTTCTTTTATGGTATGATTATTCTCATGCCTGTGGCTATATTACATTTTGATGGGTTCAAAACATAGCTTGCAAGATGAAGGAAAAAAAGGGTTTATTAGAGCAGTGGGGTGTAAGTCTCAGTCCCGTGGGCTCCTGGAAGCAAAGTTGATGGAGCAGTAGATGGCACTCTTCTCTGGACTAATGGCCCCGGGTCCTTGGTGGCCCCATGCTCTTTACAGGTGCCATTTTCCGTGTGCATAAAACATAAGCTTGCACTTCTCTCTCATCTTGACTTTAACGTGAAGCTGGTGCTCATGTGCATGCTGCAGAAGCGCAGCTGTTTCCACCTTTCAGTGCAGCTGCGGGGCTTGAGGACCCACGTATCTAGAGAAGCAGTGACCCCACTAGTGCCTGCTCATGCAAACCCCTGCCCATCATTTTGGTATGTGCTATCCTACATTTTCCTTTCTGCCTTCACACTGGGCCTTAAACACCTGCAGGACTCCCCGTATGAGTGGTGGGGGCTGTGGCACCCCAGCCCAGTGCCAGGAGGTGTCACCGCAGCCTGGCTGCCCAAGTTCCCCAGGGGTTTCAGGTTGATGTAGTCTTCTTCACTTCCCTGGTGAAACAGTGCTGGGGTATTTTTGTGAAGTGTTAAGCAGTCGCTGGATCTCCCTGCAGGAGTGTCTCACTTAAGGGCTATATGTGACCCTGGTGTGCTGTTTGTGAAACACTTATTTGTAATGCCCTTTGGGATGAAATACTAGTCCTGCAGTTACTGGCTGGATGAACAGAGACTTAACCCTCAGAAAACAACAGTGGGTAAATCCATCAAATAATCTCATACTTCCTTGTATCAGCCAAGCTCAGTTTAACTTCCTCTTCAGAACAACCTAATATCCCCTGAAAAACTTCAACTGCTTTTAAAGCGAGGGCTAAGGGAGTTAAGCCCCTTCTGAGTTTATATGGGCTCCTGGTTTCTATGTGATACCAGTTGGGTCCATTTTCTTACTGATTTCCTGCTTCATCTTCATAAAACCCCAAAGTCACGTACATTTTATTTATAATTGGAGGTAAGATTGCTCATCAGCCACAATTTCTTGAGCCCCTGCTGACCACTTTGTTGTAAGATGACTTTACACATAAAGCCAACAGGAGGATTGTACAGTTGGCCACAAGCAGTACCCCTCATTTGGTATCTTCAGTCCAAATTTAGCTCTCCAGCAGCAGAACACAAGTGCATTTTCTTTTCTTTTGTTGCCATGCCTTTATCTTTCTGGGATATTACTTGGTATTCTTCGCAGTGAGCTAGTGTCTGTCTATTTCTGATACACCGCCCACCCTAGCATCGCAGTATTTTTAACTGCATCTTCTATTCCCCCGTCCACTGAGCAAAACTGAGAATGCTACAGGAAGGAAAATGAGTCTCTCAAAGTAAGCTGGCTATGAGCAGACGAAAAGGAACCCGCTGATGAATAGAAAGCAAAGTTCACAATGAACAGTGGCACATGTGGCACCTTTCACCTGCTGGTCCCCAAAGTAGCAGTCAGGCGGTGCCTCCTGGGAGTAGGTGATCCCCCGTGTCTTTGAGCAAACGCAGGCATTGAGTTTACCTTAAGTATAAACATTTCTTGATTGAGTTTAGCTGCAGAACTGGATCAGCACCTAGGAATTCTGGTACCTACTGAATACTTTCAAGGTTCAGCTGGACCATCTTGTCTAGACTGCTTTTGCCAAGAAAGGTTGGAGGATCCAGGTGGATGATCCTTGAGGTCCCTTCCAACCTGATTCTGTTCTGTGATTCTTTGAAAAACTGAATACCCCAAATTAGTGAAGAATTCTGGTTTTGATACGATTCTGCAAATTGAATTCTTGAGGCAGGTGCCCATCAGATGCCTGCTCTGACTTTGGCTGCAGCATTCACAGCATCACAGCCAACAGTTCAGGTACCTCCAGGGTAGGTGACATATTTATTAAAGAGCAGTATAAAGGGCGAGCACGATCATTTTGTGAAGGTGGACATCCAAAGGGATGCAGGACTGTCTCCTGTGGCTTTTCCTGCTGCAAATTCCTAAGAAGGGGGCCTTTTAAATAAACTAGTTTTCAGAAGTGCAACTTCTGCAGTCTGAATAGACAAGCAACTTTAGGAAGCCGTAGGAGAAGCACATGAAGGGATTTGGTTGTGTCATGAATTGCTCTTTAAAAACAACATTAAAAGATTGCTGTGCTTTTCTACAAGAAATATGATCATATTGATGAGTAAGAAGCATCAGAAGAGTTACCGAAAGAGTATTCTGGTTGCTACAAGAGAGTAGCTTTTGTGGAGAGGGGTAATAGGGTTGCAGCACTACAGAGAAGTGGAACAAATTGTTGGTCCAAGTCGGCGATTTTTGACCTGCCAGATTACATGGAGCAGCTACTGAAAAACATGCCAAATAGTGCAGTTAGTCTTTTCTGACAAGAGGGAAAAAGAATTGGGGAGTAATTGTTGCTGAAGTCAAAAGGTGTTAAAACAAAAGAGAGAAAACAAGCTTAAAATTGAGAAAACCTAAGGACAGTAATTTGGCAAAGCAAAATCAGTATCTCAGCCCCTTCTAACTTGCATTGCTAAACTCACCAGTTGCATTATCATGTTTAAAATATCCTGCAGGTGCTTACTAAGTAGCCAGAAATGTGATGTGTGAACAAAAGCTTAAAGCCTGCCCAGTCTCTGCTTGCTCAGTGTTTCCTTTTTGGTGGACTACCTCTACCAGCGAACCAGCAGGCTATATTCCTCTCTTTCGCCCTTCCGTAGATACAGGGAAATTGATACAAAACCTGATAAAAATACATTGTTGAAACAGAAGCTTTGGATTGCACACAGGATTTGGCAAGTCTCATTCACATTGCAAATGGTGAATATTCTGTACAATGCATCTCATAAAAGAAAATGCATGTGCCCAGGGGGAGCAAGTTATGGTTCCTGTAGATCCATAAATAGCCTTTGCATCATTTGTCTCTTAAGAGTTCACCCTTTGGTTTGTGACCAAGAAGCTAAGTGCTATAGGTTTGTTCTGAGACAAAATTGCACTAAATTAAAAAAAAAAGAGAAAAAAGAGCTAGTTTTGCATTTTTCTTTTGCTCAAGGTAGTTGCCTGAAATCTGCCCTTTGGTATTTGAAATTGGGTTTAGAGCCTTTATTTTTGGACAGTTGTTATTTATCCACACAAGGCATACACCCTGAGGAAATGTGGCTTCCTTAAACAGCAGATTGAATCAAATATTTTTGCTGACATATTTTTCCCTGTGACAACTGACACTGCAGTTGCCACATATTTCAGTTGTTTAGCACAGAGACATTTGAAGAGAAGGAGAGAAATACTTCTAAGGGTGTAATGTGAGAATACCATTGCTGGGAATAAAGATAAGCACCTACTAGTCTCATAGTGGCTATGTTGTAATATTTCTGCTGAAGAGGAAGATAGCTAGAGACTCTTTGTTATTGATGGTGGAGTTAGGTTTGGCCAGATTTTAAGGGGAAAATATTCTGATGCCTGGGAGTATAATCTTATCCCAGATATAAACATGAAAGGAGATTTATCCCAGGATATTCACTGGATTAGAGGAGCTTTCGTGTTTATGTTAGGAGGTAATTTCCAGTAACATTAAAACCAGTGTAAATTGTGGGGTGTGTATTTGGTGCCTGAAACATGGGGCTGTCAGTGGAATTATCAAGTATTCCCATCTTTTCCCTGATCCAACTGTACACCCTACAGAACAACAGCCTCACTGGTGCCAAAGGCTGATTTTGGCTACCTGAGATCTACTGCAGTAGAATTAATTTGCGAAACCAATAAATTTCTTCTCTGTTCCTTTGCCTTCTAGGCGTGGTAACCTGGTTTTGCATTCTTCTGTTGTCTCTCTCATCTCCTATACATGTTTATCCCCCCATCCCTTTTTTTTTTTAGCAATCCTTGCAGTAATCCTCACAAACAAGAAGTAGCTGCTGTTGTCTAATGAGGATCCAGACACGCTTTTCAGAACTGAAGCTACTTATGAAGACACATGGAAATTGACGTCAGTCTTTAAAATGAAAACAAGCACACAAGTACAGATGGTGTCTTTAAAGAACAGAATTTATCATAATTTTTAAATGCACCTATGGGCATCCACTACAACAAGTTGTTCTCGGTCCTGCTTGCCTCTTTTAAGCCCTCATGTAAAGTCTGTAAAGGTTTGAACATGTTAGCTGAACTTTCATGGAAAATAGCTGCTGCCCACTGCTTGTTACTGCATTGCCAGCTTCTTAGGGCTAGATGCTTGACTTTGCTATTGTAGTGTCTTCCAGAGATGCCCATTATCTCTGTTCTGTCCTTAACTTCAACTGCATGATGTCGTGGATGTCCGACTTCCCTCTCACTTTTTTTTGTGGAACAAGGCCAAACAGGTCAAATCGCTGGTCTTGCTATTTCTGCTGTTTGTAAGGTAGATGCAGGATATGGGGGCTTCTTCCTGTGATGCATTTTAGTTCTTAAAGGTCATCACTGTCTTTGAAGGGGAAAACTTTTTTTCTACTTATTCTAGCATGAGCTGGGCTGGACTCCTGACCTTGTTCTTGGAACTTGGTTGACTCCTGCAGGAATCAGGAGTACAGGGCTGGACAGGGTGAGTCATGCCTCTGTCTTTTTACACAGGAAAGAGGGTAGGATCTCACAACATCTGCTGCTAGGGGAAGCTGACAATACAGAGCATCTGCTCAGACCCCATCCTCATAAGCTTTATGTTCATCAGCTAAAGGTGGAGAAGGTATGGTGCTTATGGGGAAAAAAACACTGACACTAAAGGTGATGCTGTGTTATTAGAAGCATTTTTCATCTGAAGACCTCAGTGTACTCTTAAAGAATGAGCCTTTTACTCTCCCATCGCGATTTTGTGTGAGAACAGGCAGAAACTAGGAGAAGTTGCTCCCTGCCATTCCTACACAAGAGCCTCTGCACAGAGCTGTATCTCAAACCCTCCTTTAGCTTTAAGAGTTTTGCAAGCACAGGGCCTTGTGTCCTTGGAGACTTTCTGGGTAAGGGGTGTATATTCAATTATTCTGCTCAGGATCATACAACCTTGTGTGTTTTAGATCAGCTGCCTGTAAAATGAGGTTGAAACTCCCACGATTTAAGTGGCTCATACAAAGCTTCATGAAGGTTTGTTAAAACACACACAGGAGGAAAAAAAATACCAAACAAGGAGCCAACAGGACAAATGAAATATCAAAGTTCAAAACAAATGTTGAAGTTTCTTCATATTGATACGCCACTGTGTTTGCTTATGAGATTACACAGAATTAAAATAAATGTTTAGAGTTTCTTCCCTTTAAGGTAGTATCTATAGTTGCAGAGTACTAGCTGACCAGCAGCTGGAGAGCTTCTTCATGCCACCCAGGGGGATCATGGGTTTAGTTTCATGCTTTGGACTGCATAACACAGCTGAGTCTCTCTCCTTTAGAAACCATTGCTGCCTCCTGCTAGACACTAATGTGGCTCAAGTAAGGATATGAGAATTAAAAATTGTTCATTGGGTGTCTGCTGTATTACCTTTCAAAATCAGTTAGAGAAAGCTGACACTTGGTTTTTCTTTGTTGTGGCTAGTGTGGAGTGGGGAAGGTGAGGAGAGTGAAAATAGCCTATTTCTTTCTATCTAGGTGCAATGTTAGCAAAGCTGAGTTCTGAAGAAGAAAGGTTGAGAGAAATGTAGAGGAAAACTTTCCCAGGCAAAAGATGCATATAGCAGATGGATACTGTGAAGTGCCATGAAGTTTGGAGGGTAATGGTACAGCAAAGATGATTGTTAGGCTAGGCTCGAGGGTGATGGCTCTGTTTCACAGGTGTAGAGTTGAGGATTTGAGTCTGAAACTGAACGATAATAAAGCTTTTCCAGCTCTTCCTTGGTGAAAATATGCACTTCGATACTCTCCATTGTAGCACAATTGCTTTGGAGTGGATCAGGCGCATGCTGTCTCTGTGTTGGCTCAGGATATGAAGACTTAGAATTCTACTTTGCTGGCTTATGGATGACTTGAGATGAGAAACTGTTCTTAAAATCACACAGTTTATTTTAAATCTTGATTCTCCACATCCTAGGCAAGTGTCTTATGCATTTCGCCACAGAGCATGAGAGATTGTGCTGTCTTTATGGAAACTGATGTATTTCCATAAAACATGCTAGTGAAGTGCTGTTATAGTGGAATGATATAAATGAGGCTGTGCTCGAGGGGAGAGGGAATATCTCTTACTAAACCAACTTTTATACTTGGCAAAAAAGGGCAAGATTATGATTATGCAAGCCCTTTGCAGATCTGAAATGGAAGCTTCAAACAAAGAAAAAAATATCAAAGTCACCCAGAGAAGGATAATTCTCTGAAGTGAAACTTCAATTTCTCTTTTCATTAAAGTATCAATTATTAGCAATAGTGTAAAGCCTCAGACTGCTCTGATTATTCCAGGGAGGAGGATCAGCTGGATGCTATTTACATAGAAAATTGGCCTTTGTCTTTAAAGGCTCGCATAGATGTGAACTATTTGGATTATTTGAAAATTTATGTTTGCTTTTCAGTGCTAAACAATGTGGGAAATGTGATTCAAACTTGTCTGTGTATATTGCAGAATGAATGGAGCAGCTACAGAACATTATAGAAGCTGCTATTTTCTTACATCTGTGATTTTTCAGTGTGTCATGTTGCAGGAAAATAAGTCTAATAGATGAAGACTTCTTCCACAGGAACACACTAAAACTGGCAAGCTATAACATCTCCTGTGTGATTTCTACATCATCACTAAGATGTATCAGTAGATGTTTGTGATTGATGGAGCAGTATAGGTAAGCAATGGTGGTCAAAGCCTTTCCAGAAGCATATATGAGAGGGACAAAGTCAAGAAAAAATTCACTTGTAAGCCAGAAGGATGCTGTTAGAGCAAACGAAATGCATTTTGTTTGTGACCTTGTTACCAGAGAAAGAGGTTCTTGCCTAGAGCCTGTGCCTTAGGGTCACATGCAGTAACAGTACTGCTTGGGCATAAATAAATGCATGTTCCAGTTAAGCCAGATAATTGCACCATCACTATACGTCATTTGAAAATAAAGAATACAGCCCGAGTTTCATCATGTTTTAAAGTGAGTAAGGCAGCTGTTGAGTCAAATGTAGGCGTGCTGTGCAGTGTAACTGGGCTCATCCTGTTGTGGTATTGGGACACTTCTGTTGCAAGAGAAACAGCAAACGATTTAGGAATCTGAAGTACTTAGAAATATAAAGGGTGGGGAAAAATCCACCATCACCTTTGGAAAGAGATCACCCTCCAAGCTTGAGGATGACACTTCAAATTCTGTACTGGCTTGTTAGACAAAATATTTGGTGCTAATAATAGGTAACTTATTTATGTTACTAGTTCCCCTATAGTCATTATTAGCTATTCCATGTAACTAATGGTATTTTCAAAACTCAGAGAGCACAGGCTAATTAAACAAAGATAGGCATTTATGTAAACTACTTCTAAAGTGCAGCATGGAAAGGAGGAGAAAAAAAATGTCCTGTTGCAGAAGAAGGTGAAAATGAAGTACCTGCAGGGTGCAGCACATGTAGGTTATCTAGATAATTGTACATGAAAAAGATGTCTGATTAGTTGTGGAAAATCCTGGCATTGCTGACAAAGATGCAACAACATCTTAGGTTTGAAGGCTGCAGTAAGAGAAAATCAATTCTGAAATACAATGTGATTTCCTAGCGCTGAGATTTAGGAGATGGAGGGATTGCTTGAGGGGAGACGCAGTGTGCTTGACATTGCCTCCAACTCCTTTCAGGTACAATTCTCCCCACCCCCCAAAAGGGTCACATCTATGCCTCTGAGCGCACAAGTGCTGCGTGTGGGTGTGAGCTCAGTCCCTGAAGCTTCCCACCTCCCTTCTGAGCTCCAGCCACTCTTGTGTGACTCCGGGTCTACGTCAGGGTAACTTCTGGGATTTCAGCCGGGGATTTCAGCTGGCTGCCATGCGCGTGTAGGCGAGGGGAGAGAAAGGGGTCAAATACGGACCAGTTTTCCCTGTGGATGCACAATTTGGCTTCTGGAATGTTGTTTTGCTTTGCTTTTTTCTGGTTTGTTCTGTCTGCAGTATCTGAGTTCAATCTGGTTGGTCAGGCAATGCCAAGGGTAGCAGCCCCAGCTCAGGGGCTCAGGCAGGAGGTGGGCAGCTGCTTCCTTGCTGCCATGCACAGGGATTGCCATGTTTGGGATCCCACCAAGGCCAGAGAGCCTGCTATGATTTTACTTCTTGGGCTTTCCCCCTCCATCAGTTTCTCCCATATGTGTTGTGATCCAAGTACAGCACTCAGTTGGTCATTCAGCAAATTAAAGTTTTGGTGCTTTCCCAGGACCTCTGAGGTTTCTTTATCTTCAAATTCAATGTATATAAATTAAAACAGCTAATCTGTGAACACAGTCAGGTCTTCTAGTTGCTTCTTAGTACTTTAAAAGGATGACACAGAGCTTTTTGGTAGGTACCATGAATAGAAACCTGAATTTTAAGAATAGATTTTGAGACATGCAACCTGTTTTATACTTTACTGAGTCCATCTGGTAGAGAAGCTGTTGAGAAAATCCAATGCAGTGGAAGCAAAACCCTGCCATTGTGCTGGTATGGTGGAAAAAATACACACCATACAGCAGCTTTGCATCTGTGGTTCAAGATGATGATGAGTAGAAAGCATATTTCCAGGGCTTTCTGTGTTGAGCAGATTACTTCAACCCAGATTCCTTCAGATGTCTGACTTCAGCCATGGAAGCATTAAGTAAAAAAGTCAGAAACTTGACTCAGACTGCTCACTGAAGCCATTATTAAATTTTAAAGGAGGCAATGAAGCAAGGATTAGATGTAGCTGGGTGCAGAAAATAGCTGTGGAAACAGGTGTTGCTTGTCACTTTGAGTTTTATTTCAATGTTCAAGCAAGCTGAGGCAAGTGGGGACAGAGCTGGTGGACAAGAGAGGAGGGGCAGGTGCACTGACGTGGCTGGAATCACAGCCTCTCACACTGCTGCTTGCTGTAACCCCTGAAATGTGCGTCACTGGAAAGCGTTCATCCAGGAACATGGGCCAGAGGAGTCACCTGCTTTTCATAATCAGTGTTTTGTGTGCGAACTCTAGTCTTCAGTCCCAAATCTCTGTAACCTCGAGAGGGGATCAAATCGGACAGTGATGGTTGAGCCAGAGAAGTGAGGATTTGTCTCTAATGCTGAGATTTAGTCCAGATGCTACCAGAAATGGTACACGTGTGCTTGCGGACATGGGGCACTGTGCTTCAGACCGCAAGCGCCGCAGCAGGTACCTGCCAGGAGTTCTGCCTGCTCCTCACTGAGGACAGACCGGCATGAGGGCTGGAAGCTCTCAGGGGCTGGGGGCCTCTATTCAAACAAAAAGGGGCAGCACAGCAGTGATGTGATCAAAGCTTTTTGGGGCCGGGGGAAATTGGTGTCTGACAGCTGAAACTGGTCTGCTGTCAGCACGCTGCTTTCACTGCAGTACGTATCCTTTGTGCCATGAGTGTGGTTGCAGCAGTCTGCCTTGGCACCCATGCTTCTCCAAAAGTTTTTCTTGCTGTCTTCTTCCCCTCAATGTGGCAATATGCAGCCAGCAGCTTGCCTTGATAGGGTGCTCCGGGGTTTTAGCAAGCCACAGGAACTCCCCCTCTTTGCTTTGCACAAGGTGCCGGGGCATGTGTAGGACCAGTCCCATGGCTTTTCCCAGAGAGTGGTACTGTGAGGCAGTGATTAAAAAGAGCAGAGATGTTTTCAACCATAAATGTCAAAGAAAAGGGAGGTTATTTGCCCCTATGTTAAAGCCAGAGAACTGAAGGTACAGGGTATCCTAAATCCTGAGAAAGGCACTGATGAGTGAGGTCCTGGCTCCAGTGGCCCTGCCATTAGTCTCTCTGGTCCAAGGATATCTTCCCTCTGAAACAAGACTCTAAGTGTGTATATATACATAGACAAACTTACACGTCCGTATATTTTTGTGTGTGTATTTCCACATTGTGCTGTAAATGGAAGCCATTTTCAGATTAAAATGAAAATGTTTGTGAGCACTTTCCTTGAGCTTTCCTTGCTGCAGTCATCAGAATTAGAAGATGGAGACAATGATACTTTAATTTGATTTCTAGCTCAAGTTACTGTGTACAGTGAATTAAGTGTGGCTTTTAGACAGGAATTATTCATATTTGTCCATTAGATTTGACAAAAGGCTGCAGATTTGTTTACATTACCAACATTCAAATCTATTTGTCTGCTAAGCTTAATATCACGATGTGTGGGCTTTTATGTAAACATAGATCTATTTATATATAGTCATAGCTAGGCAGAAAGCAAAGACTGCTTTTTTCCGTTAGTACATGATTTTAACAGGCAACAAAAAAGGGAATATGTTGGTAAACTTGCAAAGTGTCAGATCAGAAGATACAAATCCCAGAGAAACAGGCATGTGAATACTGCTCACAAGGACTATCAAAAAAACCCCCCGCAAAAACCCCCACATGCAAATCAAGTTCAGCTCTTTTAAAGGTAAATATCAGATAAATGCTGACTTTGTAATGGTAATCATGATAGTGTTCACAACAGTGTCTCTGTTTTGATGAGGGGCACTGGAATCCCAGAACACTTTAAAGATGTTCATTGATTAGGCCTGGCAGACGGGGAGGGGGAGCTGCTA
>NW_009919118.1:0-3431 GCF_000696875.1 Nestor notabilis
TTCCAACACTCCAGTCACAGGAGTCATTCCATCTTGTTTCTGTTATACCAGTGATATCATATCCCTGTAGCCTTGCACACCTCTCCAATTACTCTTGTTTATTTCCTATGCTATGGGCATTTGTACAGAGACATCGAAGCCGAGCTCCAAATGAGGCCAAGTCAATGGCTGGAGCAGCAGAAGTCTCTCTACTTCGCTCCAAGCACTTATCACAGGTGCTGGCAACCAACCGGGACTGTTGGGGTGGATCGATGACCCCCTCCCCCAACATATATAGTTTAAAGCTAGATTTAAAGATTTCTTTGAATCTTTTAAAGATTCAAAGTTTAAAGATTTCTTTGAATCATCTGTTGTGCATTATGATCTGGCAGCGTGGCTACCTTGGTGAAGCCTTAGGAATCTCACTTGCCAGGTCAGCAGCATCTTAGGTACATCCTGTTACTGGGAGATTCAAGTACAGTGACCTAAATCTGCTTTCTACAGCTTTCTTTTTTCTACAGCTCTGTATTTTCAGACTGCTAACTTGACAAAAAAATGGATTTATTTTAATTTATTTTTTTCTCTGCAAAATCATTCCATGGAGAAAATCCCTGAGGATGCAGCTCATTTACCTGAGAGAGGAACACCCTATATGCACGGTGGCTAAAACCAGTCAGACAAGCCTGTCAGTGGCAGAGTCCTGTTTGGTTTTATTTGTCTAAAGTGTGATTACAAACAGTTCCACAGTCATATCAGAAAAGATACGTATCAGTGAAATACTAGAATTTTTCATTTCTTCCAATTCTATGTCAGTGGTTAACTGAGTGACCATTTAAAACAAACTAAACAAGGTGGAGAGAAAGTGGTTTATTCTTTCTTCATGGGTAATAAAATGTGGTGGTAGGGGCCTTTTTCTTGTTACAGAAATGAAGTAGCTGCAAGGAATGTCTACATTTATACAGGCGCTTAAAATACGTCTTTCACATGAATTTGGATTAGTGGGTTGCCTATGACTGATTCTAGGTCACCTGTGTTTTATTAAAGGTGCATCTGAGATCAACTGCCACTAACCATACTGTTAAATATTGATTTAACAATTGGAATTAATGTAATTTGCAGTTGTTCTTCCCTACTTAATGTACAGCAGCATTTCAGTGACTCAGTCAATAAGATCAATAGCACTCATGTGAAGTTCAGGCTATGGCTGTCACTGGCTTGCACTGCCATTCTCCTTGCCCTCTTCACCCGGGGTGAGATAGGTTTTAGTAAATGCACAAGCTATGTTTCTGCTAATAGGCTATGAGACTTATCTAGCTAGATGCATTCTGTGCACACAAATTACTTCCGAGGCAAATTGTTTGGTGCCATCATACTGATTTTTTAATCACACTGCTTTTTCTTCTTTAACAAGAGAAGATTAAACTAAGAAGGCATCTTTTGTAGTTCATTTCAAGGTTTTCTGCAAGCCCTTGTGTAACAGTTAAAAGCTCTTTACAGAAGTAAAAGTACATACCTGACAATTTGTAAACAGCAAGTCTTTACTTGATAACACTTGCTGATCAGTGTATCAGAGAGAAAAGGCCAGTATTTGAAGACATAAAACCACCTACAGTAAGCATGTGTTCTAAGCACTGAGTTAAATGCTCAGTGTCGGTGTAGTAGCAACCAGGAGAATTATGCCCTAATGAGAGTGAAAATATCTGAGCAGCCAAATGTTAAGCACTTCGACAAACTAACACAAAATACCATGTACCTTGGTATGTGTGATTGTTCCTATTCCATGAATGTGCCATCTTTAACAAAGAGAAGTCAAAACTGGCTGGTATTCAGGTGGTAAACCTATGATAAGTATAAATTTGAGTGTATGCCCTGAGGTAGTTTCTCTCTCAACAGTTTTCAATAAATCTAAGAGGTCTTATTTTCCTGATCTCTGTCTCTTTTAAACCAGGAACATACATGTCTACAGAAGTAGATGGAAAGTCTGTGTGAAAAGAAACAAACATATGAGAACTGATGTCTTTTGCCTAATTTTGAGAATAGAGAAAGGTATATATGAAACTGATGTTTGTGTTTTCATTTAACAGAAGAATGGCAACACCTTACAACACCGCAAAAAATTTAAATCTGCTTTCATATGTCTTGGCACAAAACCCCCACCTCTGCTTTCCTTCTGTAATTCACAGTGAGGTCTAGGTCCACACTGTGGTCATTTTATGCTGCCATACACCTTCCTTGCACTCTTTCTCCTATGCTTGATCTTCATGTGTTGATTGATCTTCATGCACATTCACCCACCTGTAAAGGAGGTCTTGCATAATGCCCTGCTTCTCCTTGAACCACCAGCACCTGAGTATGACAAAGATAAGGTTATGGAGAGCCAGCAGAAATTATGCAGCTGCTGAAGCCACATGGTTTTTATGCCAACAAGGAAAGCAATACACTTCCTGGCCCCTGCTCTGTGGAGCTTAGAAACTGTAATTAGAGAACAATAGCTTAACCTGGGAAGGTGCTAAATTAACTGAAACAGGAATGATAAACAGAATCAAGCTTTTTGCTCTAGCTCCAGGTAACAGAATGAAGTGTGCAGATAAACAGTAAAAGCTGCGTAACTTTCTGCGCTGGCTGACCATCACTGTATATATGCTATGAGAATCTGACTATTCATGGCTCTCCTTATATCTTTCCGTGGGGATCTCTTTTCTCAAAACTGCATCTCACAGATTTGTTCAGGTGACATGGAATAGGATGTCTAAGAGGTAAGACAGGAGATCAGTACAGGTTCAGGTATGTCTGTGAACTTGAGAAACTTAAAGAATGGTAACTTCAGATTCTAATTTATGGTTTCAGCAATTTGCAACTGTGTTCTGTGAAGATCAAACCCTGAAGCTGCTTTTCTCTTTGAAGAAAGGCTTTTGTCTTTGTTAAAAAAAGAAAGCTTCCTTTGTGCTTTCTGGCCACTTTTTTAATTTTGTAACCCTTCAAAAAACCCTTTTAGCTGTATGGAATAGAACAGATTAAAAACACCTCAGGGGATCTTTGTTCTGAATTGCTTTTTCCGTTATTTGTTTTTCCAAGTTATTCTTAATAAAAATAGGAACCGTCTTGTTCTCACAAAGAATTTTTTATCTTTCCTATGTTTCTCCCTATTTTTCTGTATCCTGTAAGATGACTAAGAGATGTAATGATTAAAAATTCTCATCATGCCCATCTGTCTATGTGCCCTGCACTTTGTCATTTGGCAGTTGTGTATCAAAGCAACATCATCAATGTTCTTTGAAAACTAAGCTGGTTGGACATGCAATTTAGATGAAAAACTATTACATTGTGTTAACTTGCTTTTGGCAAGAGTATTAAGGTTCATCTTGGAGCCAGGAAACAAAAGCAGCACTTCATATTCATAAATTTTTAATGAGGGAAAGTGTATGTGTGAGAGTTGTCTGGCAGGAGGTTTC
>NW_009919118.1:3462-4824 GCF_000696875.1 Nestor notabilis
TTGTCTAACTAGTTCTTTTCTCTGTGAATATGTCCTAGTCTGTGCTACTGGCATTGGCTGTACTAGTATGTATTTCTCTATAACACAAATACTGCTAATAATAGTCTCACTAGAGTTTCTTTCAGGTAATTTTTTGATATTCATTAATAACTAAAGATTATGCCTCCCTGACAAGCTTCACAGCAAAGAAGACAGAGGA
Organism: Nestor notabilis; assembly: GCF_000696875.1. Lineage (NCBI taxonomy): Eukaryota > Metazoa > Chordata > Aves > Psittaciformes > Psittacidae > Nestor > Nestor notabilis. The sequence goes on from NW_009919118.1 coordinate 3,662, forward strand.
TTAAAAGTCTTCATAGGTGTTTTATAGACTCTTTTTCAGCCAGACAATATTTTTTTTTTGTGTGTGTTATTTTTTTTGTGTCATGTTATCTATGTGGAGCCTATTGTGGTATGTTTTAAAACACTTCTAAGCGATCATTCCTAGATCTTTCTTGTGAAAGTCTGATAAGAATACTAAACTGAATGCCATCTTTTTTTGCAAACATCTGTGTGAAAATCATCATATATTATGGCTTTCTAAAGTCCGTCAGGCTAAGAATGAGTGTGTGATGGAAGGTACTGACTGGAGAAATTGCCTTTTAGGTAATATGAAAAAGCAAGTTCAATGGTGAACATACATTTTAGTGTGGATTTTTTTTTTCGTTTGTTTGTTTCTGAATGAGGGCCATAATCTGTCATTCAGTACTAGTAATGAAGTTGTGAACAATGTCAAGACGAAACTAACAATGTAAGTGTCTGTCCTTACCTTACGAATGGTCTTTGCTCTTAAATTTAAAGCAAACAATAAAGATCAAGAAATAATCAGTTCATAATATTAACCATGTGGCTGAAACATAAACTGAGTTGCAGCTTGCCTGTATTGTGCTTCTTGTACTTTAAATGTGCCAAATGTTGAATACAGACAATATGTTTGCCTTAAAAATAAGCATAAACTATTCTTCTACTTTCTTCCTCATTTTTTTCTTCATTTAATCAAATTCTTAATTTGAGGTCAGAATTACAAGATTTTTTTTTTTTTTTGTTAGTGGATTTAGAGGAATCTGAGAGTAGAAAAATCTTTAAAATAATGTTTTTCTGAATTCTAGATGTAGAGTGTGAGCTGCAACCTAGTTACTTTTTATTCTGATTTTTATCAGTGGTTAAAAAGAATTTTTAAATTTGGTCCAGATATCTTGTCCGTACAAATTTTTACATCTTAACCAAGACATTCCTGGAACTAGATTATATTTTAATAGATTATATAGACATATATTTTTTTCCCCAAGTCTGCCTACTTGAGAGAATGTTGCAGTATCAGATTGGGAAATGAGTGTGAAGTTCGTAATTTTAGCTTGAGATCTGCATTCTATTGCTAAGTTTTTAAGGGACCAGTGTAGATAAGCAGTAAAGTTGTATTCTACTTTAATATATTTCAGTCATAGAACCATAGAATGGTTTGGGTTG
>NW_009919119.1:0-272 GCF_000696875.1 Nestor notabilis
GATTTTATTTTACTTTCGCTATTCTCGCCGCGAAATGGGTGCTTATTTCCAGCTCGTAGCTCTATGTGGGTGGTGGGAGAAGGTAATATAAAAATTGAGGGAAGGGGGTGTTCCTTGGGGGGTGGAGGGGGAGAGGAAAGGAAAGAATTGACCATTAAAATGGCATTATATGCACAGATGGGTCTCTCAGTCCTTTCCTGCTCTTATTTTGCTGTGTGTATTCTTGACAATCTGCTCTTGACAAAACCAAAATTGCGAGGAGATACAGGGGA
>NW_009919120.1:0-202 GCF_000696875.1 Nestor notabilis
GCTCCAGGCCTGACCATCTCCCCCTGTCCCATGGCATGCTCGGCCTGGAGTGGCTTTTTAATCAGCTTTGGGTGGACCATCTCAGGTGGGAATGGGGATGGGGACCAAGGACCACACCATCACCTCCCAGCCCATGCGGACGGCGCGCTCGGTGACACGCGGATGCATGAGATGGCACTTTGGGGCCTTCTGGTGGGTTTCT
>NW_009919120.1:566-1114 GCF_000696875.1 Nestor notabilis
CCACATTCGCTGTGCTCACCGTGCTCACCATGCTCACTGCATTCACCCTGCGTGCCCCCTCTCTCCTCCGCAGGAACATGGGTGACTTTTGGAGGGCAGATCACAGATGAGGTAAGGATTGTGCCCCTGCACCCTCTTCCTTCCCGTGTGAATCAGGGAGCAGACGGGGCCGCCACAGCCCCGGTGATGCTCTTGGTGCACATGGTGTGCACCAGTGCTCAGCACCCCCTCGTCTGATGCTCCTGCTCTCCCCCACAGATGGCAGAGCAGCTGATGACTTTAGCCTATGACAATGGCATTAATCTCTTCGACACGGCAGAAGTCTATGCCGCCGGCAAGTAGGTACCACGCTTCGGCAGCGGCACGAGGGGCCTCACCCTGCACCCCAGCACCTCCAAACTGCGGCAGTACTGAGAGCCTCCTGGGTGTACCAGCACCAAAAGGCTGCCAGGATGGAGCTGTGAGCATTTGGTCACAGGGGATGCTGGCTCGTGTGGTCCTGCACTGCCCGTGGCTGCCTGTGCCATGTGGCTATAGCCATGCCCCTT
>NW_009919120.1:1271-1652 GCF_000696875.1 Nestor notabilis
GAGCTGGGTGGCCCAGAGCACCGCAGTGAGCCCACACACCCGCTTAAAAATAGCAGCTCACGTGCTGGGGAGCAGCTCAGCTGTGGGTGCTGCAGCCGGAGGGGAAACGGTGTCCCCGCAGCCACCGTGTGCGACTGACATCCCCTTCCCTTGCAGGGCCGAGGTGGTGCTGGGGAACATCATCAAAAAGAAGGGATGGAGGTAAGCTGTGGCCACACCATCACCGTGGTGCCAATGGGCTGGGGAAAGCTGGTGGAGCAGCTGCTGACTCTTCTTTCTCCCTGCAGACGGTCCAGCCTGGTCATCACCACCAAAATCTTCTGGGGAGGAAAGTAGGTAACGCACCCGCCCCGCGGCAGAGCAGCTGGGGAGCGCCGGGCT
>NW_009919121.1:0-3666 GCF_000696875.1 Nestor notabilis
TTCAAGTATTTCATTAAGTACTGGACAGTAAATCACAAACTTTGGTTACTTTTTCATATCCTGTTTGCAGATGTGTGCTTGTGAGCATCTCTGGCACATGACTCTTCTCCTGTAGAAGGAAACAAGTGTTTCTTCTGCTTGTAGGATCCACATTGGCTTGAAACTTTCCCAAGCCATTGCTGCTCAGTTGTTACACTGCCTGGTTGCTATAGCTGTGAGGTCAGGGCTCCTGGGCATGCCTCATATTGCAGGAGCTGTAGAACTTTCATATATATGTACACAGGAAACTCAGCAGAATGTAACAGGGCTTCAAGAGCTCGTGCCTGTTATCTCCCAGTTCAAACTGTTGATCAGCTGACACTGCATGGCCAGTGGTAAACATCCATATATCAGACTTTAAGTGTCTGCTTTGTATTCAAAGTTAATACCTCCAGTCCCCTGATGGCAAGAAAATATATTGAAGAGAAGGGAAGCAAGATAAAAGAGATGGGGATGGTTACAAAAAGAAGGGAAGACAAATCCATTTGTGCTACAAATACAACAATAAAAAAAGCTTCTTACTGTTTTCTTCAATATTGCCCTTCATCTCTGAAAGTAATTTCTTAGTTCAGTACAGAAAGACCAAGTGCACAGTGCAGACAAAGTCTACTTGTACTTTCCTATATACAAGTACTAGAACAGCCTGGTTGTAAATAGTTACACCCTCTGGGGTTTCACTAGGTACAAACTCATTGTGATCCCTTGGCCTTGCTGAATGCTCATGAACTTCCTCCTCATTTAACCACAGAAAGATATCTTGTCCACATCAGCACATATTACCAGCTCTAAAAGTGGTTTGTGAAGTTAGTAGAGATATGCCCATAGTTTTTTAGCTGCTTGTATATAAACTGGAAGTCACACCAGGCAATGTAAAACAAAGCAATAAGACAGTCTTGAGGACCATCACATCATGCCCATACCAGGGGCTTGTCTCGGTGTTTACCTTGATACCTTTCCTAATGCAAGATGGAGAGAAGGGAAAAATGAAGGAAGAAATTATCAGCTCTGAGGTTTTTCTCCAGCTATCCAGCTGACAGATGGTGTTGTCATTTTGCGGCGGAGATCCAGAAGAGAAAACCTTGTCTGGCATTAAGCTCCCATTAAAGGGCATCCACAGTCAGGAAATCCATAGCCAAACCATCTCCAACTTTTCATTCAGACCTTTCTCCTCCATGAATTTCCTGGGATTTGTACCTTTGGATTCACAATCCATTTTAACATTCCCCTTGAAGGATTTAGTGTACCCCTACTCTATCTTTAGAAATGCTTTTCCCTTGGATGGAGTGAGTTGGAAACATCTTCTGTCCGTGCAATAAATGGGATTACTTAATAGTCCTTTTGGTGCTTCAACAGAAGGCGTTCACAAACCTTTTAGCAATATTCATGAGCTAATATATTAATATACCTTTTAATTAGCAGCACTCCCTCCACTTGAATACAGTCTTTGCACAGTGAAGCTGGTTTCATGTAGACATATAAGTTCCCAGCTCTGCTTCTTATCAGACTATAAATAAGCACTTAGTTTGCTACTATTTCTTGATCAGGATTAAACGCAGTCATAATCAAACATACTCAGGGTGAGAATGGGTTTATAAGGAACGATACCAACCTCGGCTTTGAGGATTCTGTGATAAAAACCTGAAGCTTCAAAGGCCTGATATATACCTGAGGGAATCATTCGAACCAGTTTTATAGCTTTTTATAAAGCCTCTTGTTTTATTGCAGTTCATTCTTTCATTCTGCCCCACATTTCACAGTTCACATCCATCTGCAAATATCTTTTTTTTTATCTATTCTGACTGCATTTCCCCATTCATCTATTTTGAAATAAACAGAATAAATTAATTCCAGTTTCTTGCCTCCGAAATGCCTTGATTTTATGAGGTATGTAATACCTCCACACTAGATTTTCTGTGCTTCTGCACTACACCCTGATGTAGAGTTCTTACAGGAAAAAAACTATCTAAATGCCCATTTCCATTATCTTTCATTAGGCAGATGATGCTTTCAAAGTGTTGAGAAAACACAAGCAAAATAGTTTTCCTGCCAGCACCCCATATGTCAGGGGTGTCTTCATTTTTAACCTTCATTTTGCTGTTGGGGATGCTGTGACACACCTGACACAGCTTAAGCTACCGCTCAGTGCACTCACCTTGTTCTCAACTCCTAGTTTGTTGCTGACACAGCTCTCAGAGGGCTCGTGGCTGTCCTCTGGAGTACACCCAAGTGCACCCCTCGATTAGCACAATATTAGTTTGCCACAGTATTTTAGCATTTCATATTTTAGTATTGGCACCATAGCATTTGGCAGTGCTTTGGGAGGTGGTGTGGAAAAAGTCCAGATTAAACACTACTTAAGATTCTATTCACAAATCTCTGCGGTGTCATTTCTACTCCCAGAGCTTCTATTTCTTCTACCAAGCTGCCTCTGTCAACTTCTCCGAGTGCCATCTCTGGAGCATGCATTGATTTCTGTCTGTCTCCAAGGAGATCCTCTGCTTCTACAGCTCAGTCTGCAGAGAAACAGACACTTATTTTGTGGCAACCTACTTAAAACAGTGTAAGTTTATGAAACTTGCCTGTTAGCTTTCTGTGTCTACAGCATGAGCTTTCTTCTCCAGCTTAGGTCACTTCGAGAGAAGAAGTTGTCCTGTTTGTGACCACAATATGTATTCTGCCACCTTTTCTTTCTGTGCCTCCCTTGGGGTTTGTGCAGTACCTTGTACAGGTACCAATAATCTGGTATCATGTAAATAAACTGGTATCAAAAAGAGAAAGATAAGGTTGGAACAGGCAAAACAGACTGAAAAAGTCTGGGGAGGAAATAAAACCAGCAACACTGGAGAGTCATTAAAGAAGGAAGAGCAGGTAATGGAAAATTTGCAGGGAAAATAATATAATATAATATAATATAATCTTATTAGCCTTAAAAATGTAGAAAAATAAAATGATATGCATTAACATGGAAAATGTATATTCTTAAGGCTGTTGTTTTTCCTCAGCTCACGATAATGAAGTATTAAAATTAATTATAAAATTTCCCATCAAATACCATGTAGCATTTGATATTTTAAGTATATACATACCTAGATAATGCCGGATTTTTCAAAGCAGATAACTTTCTCTTGTCTTAGCCACTTGAATTCTAAATGTCCTAAATGAAGGAATACCAACTGTCTCATCCCAATTCCATCTTCACCTTTTCTGCTTTTAACTTATTCCCATTACAGTCCCTTTCCCTCTCACACCGTTAAGTTTCTCACCCTTTTTAAACGTTTACAGCACCGGGTGCAGTCACCTGTAAAGTCACCTGCAGGCATTTAGCACTGCTACTCCCTTTCTCAAAGCTAATCACCTCCTCCCCACAATCTGCTGATGTGTTTCTTCAGTGTTAGATGATTGACAGAACGTTATTTTCAGTATTCCATCAGAACACTAAACATTCCTTTTTGTATTTCATGAGGAGTATCTTTTATTTCTTATGCAGTTGCTGCTTACCTCAAAACTTTAAAACCGAATTAGACAAGAGATTAGTCTGTGCTGAAGAAGAGTATGAACTGAATTATCAAATGCACGTTTTCCATCTTCAATTTTAGGGTCCTACTGGATAGTACGCGAGAGCTTCTA
>NW_009919121.1:3697-4066 GCF_000696875.1 Nestor notabilis
GGGCTTCTCCCGCCAATACACCTGTACAGGCGTGGGGAACCTGCTCTTCTCTCCCCGTTGGCAAAGACGGGACCGTAGCAACGCAGTTGGGCCAGAACGGCATTGCGAGGTTTAACAACACATGTTTGTAAGCGATCCGTAAATCCCCGTTAGAGAAGCACGAGAGCTGTGTCAAATCCCGCTCTCTTACCCTCGCACAGGATGTTCCACGCTGCACATGCTACTCCACGTAGAGCCGGGCGCGGCGGCAACGCTGGGCAGAGACCACGCAGCTGAGAGGCAGCGCTGCGGGACGAGCTACGCAAAGACACGGCCCCGACCACGGTGCGGAACCCCCGGGCTCACACCCGCCGCCCCCCCCTCAGCCCT
>NW_009919122.1:0-5461 GCF_000696875.1 Nestor notabilis
TCACACGCTCCCCGACACCGCCCAAGCCTCCTGACCCAGGCCGCTTCGCTTTCACTAGTCTCTTCCTCCCCTTCTCTTTCATTCCGTTGTCTTCATTCTCCGTTTTTCGCATTATTTTCTTTGTCCTTGCTTGCTCCGTGTTTGTATGCATAGACGGTTTTCTCTGCCCCCTCCTTTTCTATTCTTTCCTGTAGTTCTCTACCGTTCATCTTCCTTTCTTCCTCCCTCCCACTCAGTCTTTCTTTCTAATTCCTTTCTTCTCTGTCTCCTCTTCCATCTTTGCTTCCTCTTATTTCTTCCTTTTTTCCTTTTTCTTCTTCCTTCCCTTTCTTCTATTCCTTCTTTTCTTCTTTTCCTCCATTATTTCTTTCCTCCTCTCTTTCTTACTTGCCTTTCTTCGTTTCTTTCCTTTTTCGTTTCTTTGTTTCCTCCTTTCTTTCCTTTCTCCTTTCTTTCATCCTTTTTTCTTTCCTCCTTTCTTCTTTTTTTCCTTTTTTCTCTCTTTTTCCTCCTTTCTTTCTCATATTTATTCTGTTTGACTATTTTTACTCGATTTTTCTTAATTATATTTTATTCTTCTCTTCACTGGCCTCTTTTACTTACGTCCTCTTTTGTTTCCATCCGTGTCTCTTCTGTTTTGGGGGGTTTTTTTCTCTTTACAGAACGGTTTTCCCAATGTCTCCACCATGCTCGCAAGGATGGACAGACATAGTCTCTGGCAGGAGTTCTCATTCCTCTTCCTCACCACTCTTCATCAAGCCTTGCAGGGCGTCCCTGAGTACCGAATATAGTGAGTTCCTCATTTCCATTGACAGTCTTGAGATAGTATAAGAGCATTCTGGTAATCTCCTCAATTATCTCCTGCATTCTTCTATCTTTTTTCTTTCTTCCTTGCCTACTTATTTCTTACAAAGATTCATTTTTCCCTCCTCCTTTTTTTTTCCCCACTCCTTTCTCTTTCCTTCTTCATTTCTCTTCTTTCTTTCTCTCTTCTTAACTTTCTTACTTTTCTTTTCTTGACCCACTCTGTCATATTTTTGCCTCTGCTCGTCTTCTAGTTCCATCCCTGTATCTTCTGCTCATCTTGTCCTTTACCAAAATACTTTTAAATTAGCTACACCACGCTTGTCATGAAGCTCTGACATATCCTTTGGCAAGAACTCTCATTCCTCTTCCCTGCCACCTTCCATCCCTCTAGATACAGAAGAACTGTGTTCCTGTTTTCCCGCTCTCCATGCACCTCCAACTTACCCTCCCCTCAGGATGAAGGCCACGCTCTTCAGCCTCCAGTACTCTCAAGGGCCCAGCAAATAAAAGAGCAAGGCAATCATGTGGCAAACAGCAGCTCTGCTACAGGAGAACAGAATTCATCACCCTCAAAAATGCAAGTCCAAGCACCAGTTACTATGATATCCCTGCAAACAGGCTCCAATTAGTCTAAACAACCCAGGGGAGTCTCACATTCAGGAACTCAAACCCATCACAACTGAGAATGACAATTACTCAAGTAAGGCTCATAAAACACAGGGCCATGACAGCATCCAAGCACTCTTTATGTACCACGATGAAAAGCCATTCTTCTGGTCTCATTCTCCACCTCCACACTGAAAGTCAGGCTCTTGCTTCTCCCTCTGCGGCATGCATGCTCTGCCAGAACATCACAGAAAGAACCTCCATACCCAGGGCCATTAGTCCCCATGCAATAGCTCTCACACATTAGCATGATCACTTGTCACACAGCCAAACAAAAGCCACCAAGGTAACACCACGATATTTTCACTGAGAACATCCCCTCATGGAATTCATGCGTTGGTTGATGAAATTCACTGGGGTCCTTTTTCCATCTATGCTTCCTGCTACCTGATCACACTGTGCCTGGAAGCAAGCAGGAAAGGAATGAGAGCAGGCACTGGTGCTTTGCTGCTCCAAACCCACAGGCATTTCAGTCAAGGTGACATTCACTCGATACAACATGAAGATACCACAACTGAACAGGAACCTAGTTTATCAAAATGCATCTTCTTCATGTATGAGTAACTCACATGTAGCATCACTGGTGTCACCTTCAGAAAAAGAAGAACAAGACAACTGGTTTTGAGGGTGTCGTGGTTTAAGCCCAGCCGGCATCTTGGAACCACGCAGCCTCTCACTCACTCCCCCCCTCTTCCTTCCTCCCCCCTCTCCCGGAGGGATGGGGAGGAGAATCAGAGGAATGTAACTCCCACGGGTTGAGATAACAGCACTCCAGTAACTAAGGTATAATACAAACCACTACTGCTACCAATAATAATGATAAGAGGAATAACAAGGGAAAAGGACACAACCGCTCACCACCCGCAGACCGATACCCCGCCCGACCCGAGCAGCGATCTGGGCCTTCCGGGTGACTCCCCCCAGTTTATATACTGGGCATGACGTGCTGTGGTATGGAATACCCCTTTGGCCAGTTTGAGTCAGGTGTCCTGTCTCTGCTTCCTCCTGGCTTCCCCTCCTCCCTGGCAGAGCATGAGACTGAGAAAGTCCTTGGTCAGAGTAAACATTACTGAGCAACAACTAAAACCATCGGTGTTATCAGCGTTGTTCCCAGGCTGAAAGTCAAAAACACAGCACTGCACCAGCTACTAAGAAGGAGAAAAAATGACTGCTGTAGCTGAACCCAGGACAGAGGGATATTGTCCTTAAACATTATCTGCAAATTCATGGGATGCCAAACAGAAAAAACATTATTCATGTTCTCCAAAAGCTTTCAAAACACTGGACACTGTGTGGTGCTTGCTCATGCACCTGTATCAAAGTGGAATAGGGAGAGAGAGCTGAATGATAGTGATATGATCTCAACACCAACCTCAGGTCAAGAGAGAGGAAATAACTTCCCACACACTCACGGAATACTGCCCAAAACCTGCCACCTGCCAGCATTTGGCAGTCTGCATCTCATCCCCTGTTCCCAAAACATGGCCAGTGTGACAGAAGAAAATCAGCAACACCAGGTTTGCAATATCTTGAATACAGATAGCACATCTTCCCCTCACTCACAGGACCAAGACCAGAGAGATGAATGAGGAGATGTTCTGAGAAGACTGCCAGAATGATTCCAATTTTGAAAAGCTTCTGCTTGACTAAAATATTCCACTTCAAAACCAAGTTATTAAAGGCACGTACAGCAGTTATCTTCAAAAGCAGTGATACCACAGAGAACATCAGGCTGCAAAGATATGTAGAACTTCTCAAGGCCCTGAGAGGATCCCAGGAGAGCAGCCCTAAGCACCAGGTCTCTTCTCAAGGTAATCTATTGGGATCCTCTATCCTGTGCCATGGAAATTGTCATCTCCACAGCTCAGCAGACACTCTCCAGTCCTTCTCCAAGAACACTGACCATGTTCCACCCAGCATCTCCTTTTCCCACAGGGAAGAAAATTCCCCAAACTACCCCTCCCCACGACATAGACCAGGCCATGTCAGTGCCACTTGGAGGATCATTGCCAAAATAATCAGGCTTTGAATTGCCCTGCCCACAGACAAGTCCTCCCACTGCTCACAGTCACCTTTTGCATGAGGAAATGGCCAGGCCCTACTCACTGCCATATTCACCTCACAGACATGACACTGTTTCCTTTCACACTGCAGGGCTCACTCCAGCTTTTGTTAATCCTTCCCATCAAGAAGGTAGGACTGGGCTCTGAGCAATGCAGATATGGTTAAAGATGTCCCTGCTCATTGCAGGTGGCTTGGTTTAGATGACCTTTAAAGGTCCCTTCCAACACAAATTATTCTGATGCTATCACTCAAGGATGCTGGAGAGGGGCTCTTCATCATGGACTGTAGTGATAGGACAAAGGTTAATGGGCTTTAATTTAAACAGGGCAAGTTCAGGATAGGTATAAGGAAAAAGTTCTATACTGTGAGGGTGGTGAGGCACTGGAACAGGTTACCCAGAGAAGTGCTAAATGCTCCATCCCTGGTGGTGTTCAAGGCCAGGATGGAATCTTGGGCGACATGGTCTAGTGTGAGATATCCCTGCCCATAGCAGGGGGTTGGAAGTAGATAATCTTAGAGTCCTTTCCAACCTTAACTATTCTATGATTCTATCCTTCCCTCGATGCCCAACACACCCACTCAAGAACACCATTAGGTTCCTTTCTCTACTCATGCTTGCTTCCACCTGACCTAGCTGTGCCTGGCAACAGCAGGAAAGGTAGCAGGCCAGGCAGTGGCGCTCTGCTGATCCAATACAGTCAACATTCATTCAATCCAACATAAAGATACTTCAGCTAAAACATGAACAAAAGTAGACCTGTCTCTTCAAACACAGCCTTTTCTTGTAACTTACTTAGCATTAACAGTTGGTTCTTAACAAAAAAAAAGGACAGTTTCTTCTAAGGGACATAATTTTTCAATGTTATCAGCACTTTCTGGGGAACCTGAACAGAAAAGTTATGGCCGACGTTCTCCAAAAGCTGTGAAATTATTGATCAGTGCCCTGTGCTCACACACTTGTGTTACTGGGGCCTCAGGTGGGATTCCTGAGGGCTAATGATATTCTTGCAATGTCAATCTCACCTCAGTACAGTGGGAAAACTCATCCCCCACACTGACGGCCAACCAGCCAAACCCTCTGCAACCTGAAAGCTGCCAGAAGTACACCATCGGCATCTCATTCCTTATTGCCAACACGTTGCCACTGTGAGAGATAAAGCCAAAAGAACAGAGATTTTGCTAAAAAGAGAAAAGAAAGCTTAAAGATCCCATGCCACTGTATTGAAAGGCCAGGTTTGCCAATGTCTTCAACCAATAACAAAGAGACAGGTGTGCAAGGTTATACAGAACTTCTGGATCCTGGACAAGTAGCATGGGGACACTTCCTGAGGTTTTCTGCTGGCATCATCTATTTCCTGCTATGGGAAATATGATCATCTAAGCAGACATGCTCCAGTTCTTCCCCGGTGGCACAGGCCATGTTCTACAAAGCATCTCCATTTCCCTCTGGAAACTCTTCCCAACTCTAGGACACATCCACCCCCTAGGATGCATGCGCAGGTTACAGTCAGTGTAACTTGGAGGATCACTGCCACAGTACTCAGACACTGCTCCACCACTATAGTGTGCCCCAGTAATAAAGCACACACTAAACATGAGCCAGGCCTTTGCACATCCTCACCTTCCTTTACAATTGATACAAAGAATACATGGAACACTGCAAAGCCACTCTGGGACTCAGACTCCCACAGCTGCCTCGATGCTTTGCACATTTTTAGCACTTTAAGACAGAAACAGAGTTCTTAAGGATTCTGTGATTAGATTCTATGATAAGGCTAGACGGTTTTTTACGTACTGAACCCCCCTCCCCCGGTAAGGGTCGGGGACTCCGGCCAGGAAGCGGAGGCCAATGTCACGGTGCCCAGAAGACCCACAGGAACCTGCCCAGCACCAACCGCCCTCAGGACCAGGGGGCTGAGCCCGT
>NW_009919123.1:0-7256 GCF_000696875.1 Nestor notabilis
AGGGAGTCGGGCGGGCGCCGCCGCGCTTTGTGGTGTAAACGGGGCAGAGCTGCGAGGGCACCTGGCCCGGGCGGGCTTCCGCCTCCGGAGGCGGCGCGTTGCTGTGGAGCCCTACGAATGAGTGTGCGGCCGCGGGGTGTGGAGGCTTAGCCCTTCCCCTCGTAAGAGCCCCCGCCACAGCGACCGGTGAGGAACGGCGCTTGGTTGATGTGTTCTTCAGAAAGTAAAAGAAAGCAAAAGAAAGCGTGGTTATGCTTAGTGGAGGGACTGAGTGGATTCTAAGGTTGTTTTCTTTTACCTTGAGTTACTTGGGCAGCGCCTGAGACTCAGTAAAGGGACGAGCAGTTTCTGTGTGTCTTGTGAGACTCAAGGATGTGGTGGTGGGATCAAGTGTTAGGTTCAGAAGCTTCAAACCTTTTTAGTTGGTTGTGATTTCTTTGTGTGAACCAGCTTTAGAGAGTCTTCTGGTACTTAAGAAAAGTAGGAAAATTCCTTTTAAATATATAAAGAAGTATCCCTTCTGTATGTGTGTATTCTATGTTCTTTGAAGTAAATTAGTTTGCAGGGTTTATTTTGAGGTCACTTCTGTCTAGAATAGGAAGCTCTTAATGTGTTGTGGTAATAAAAAAATAGGAAAAAAAGTTCATATCCATTTTTATACTAGCAGTGACTGAGCTAATTATTGGAACAGTGTCAGGATTCATGTTTTTAGAAGAGTATGGAGACAGGGGTGGTAGTCAGTGTAGAAACTCTTTCAAAGTTGGACATTGGTAATAGAAGATGGTCTGTCTAATTGGCTTCTGTGCCACAGGGTTATTTGAATTAATTGTCATTGTATGGAAGAGTGTTCCTGACTTTAGCCTGCTTTTCTCTGACAAACCATAAGATGAAATATTTTGGGGGTTGTTTGGGTTTTTTGGGGGGGAGGGGCGGTTTTGTATTTAGTTTTTCTTGGTGGGTTTTTTTTTTTGCTTTGTTTTGATTGTTGTTTTTTCACTTGGGTGCTGGTTTTGAAATTTTCAAATGGATTTCTTGATTGGGATTAACTTTGGCTCTAGAGGACCTAGAAGAGTGAAGGGATCTTGCTTGCTGATTTGTGATATCGGTCTAAAATTTCCTAAATAATTTTCAGTTCAGCGTTGAGCGCTGCTGTGTTATTAATGCCTCTCTGGGGGTGCATATAGTTGGCTTTATGCTGATTTTTCTCATTTGTTGCTGTCTTTCAGATGGGACATCCAGGCATGCCACATTATCCTCCCATGGGGATGCACCCCATGGGTCAGAGACCACCAAATATGCCGCCAGTTCCACATGGAATGATGCCTCAGATGATGCCTCCTATGGGAGGACCACCAATGGGGCAGGTAGGGCAGCATTACAAAACATTTTTGTGCTTGCTTTCCTTCCATAATGATGTCAGGTAATCCTTGAGGGAGGTAAGTCTCATGCAGTAGCTTGCAGATGGTAAGGTTAATGACTTGGGGTTCCTATCCATGTAGAAACTCTTCTCATTTGTGACCTTTTGTGTAACTTTAATTGTAAATAGCTGCTAGTATGAATCCATAATTTGTTTTTTATTTAAGCTTTTTGGTAGTTTTCTTTAGTTTTTGAAGAAGATCTTACTAGTACATACTAGAAGCATAAAGTAGTGGTTCTTTGCAGAGGTAGTAACCGTAGAGAACTTCACGTTTCTTTAATTCTTGTCTAACACTCGTATCTTCATAGATGAAAATTACAAGGAGATACAAGGGAAGAAATAATTAAGTTTTGAATTTCTGCAGAATTCCTTCTTGAATCCTAGGGAGTGGTTTATAATTCTGGATATACATAGTTGTTGCTAGAGCCATATGATTAAAAAATGGATTTGGCCATTTAGATTCACAGGTGGGAACCTGGGTTGACGGGTACAGTAGCCATAATCATATGTGGTTTTTGCAGCTTTAAAGCTTTTTTTTTTTCCCCCAATAATCAGAGATCATTTCATGTGTGGTTTCTAGTTAAATTCTAAACTACTGAAATAAACAATTATCTTTCTGTATATAGTAAATGTTCTAGTAATGCTGCTTGTGAATGATGGTTTACATAAGCAGAAACTGAGTGTCATCAACTAGATTAGAAGGATGGAGTAGACCAGAGCAGACAGAGGATGGCAAGGAGGAATGCTTTGAGAAAGGCCCACTAGGTCATTCTGACAACTCAGTGTCTTTCTTTGAAGTACTGTGGATAGAGCATGTGTCTCTTTAAGCTGATGTATAAAAGCTTGGTAGGAGTCTATTCAGCATGGTTTTGCAGCCTGTTAGAGCTGCTGGTGTAAAATTAACGCAGTTGTAAAATATGAGGATTGTTAATAGCACGAGCTTTTACGTGTTTACTAGGAACTTAAATAGCAATTCTGTTTTAGTCCTCTACTTGATAGTTCTTTTGTGGCTTTTGTTCCACTGTTCTCACTCTCATGCATCTAATATGTCAATATTTAATATTTTAGTGAGCAGTATAGAGAACTCGGGACTTTTTGGCAGATGTAGAACAAAATAAATGGCATGGTAGAAGGTCAGAGGCTCAGTTACCCTACAGCTTTATGGATGAAGCAGGTTGGTGACATTCTCACACTGGACCTATCATGCTGGAATTATCAGCCCATGTTGGTTTGTTTCCTTGATCGATAAGCTTTTTCTTCCAGCAGGTACCAGAGGTTTATTTGTGAGCCTTTGCTGGATGGGATGTTTTGTAGCTTGTTTTACTCCTTTCTCAGGGGAACCCCAGTAAGACAAGTATAATAGCAACATCCTTCTGTCAGCAACATTCAGAGAAAGGTCTTTTGAAAAGAATTTGCTCTCATTCCCATTTTTTTTCCATTGCTGACTTTGGGTTAGTGTTACACAGAAGCTGAGCAGTGCTCAGGGTTTCTTCAGGACCTGAGCCAGGGCTTTTAAGGAGTTTCACACTCTGAGAGCCCCCTTAGTCACAAGTAGAGGTGGGGCAAGAGTGCTTTCTTCTCCTGCTTCTACAGGATGGCAAGAAATAGGAGGGGCCGCCTTCCAGTCTTTCCTTCCTCCCTTGCCCTCCCAAGAAAACCTTGTGGATTTGAGGGTGGAGCAGTAGCCCTACCACATATCCCTCTCTCCGCATGAGATGCAAGATGAGAGTGGTAACCTGATGCTCCCTGAAGAAACAGGGGGATGGGGTCACTTGGCCAGCCTGCCAAGGACAATAAAGGTAAAGGGGCATAATGGAAAGGTTGAAGGGGGTTGGCTTCTCCTAACCTCTCTGGGATGAGTGGCCGAAAGTTTATGTTCATAATGACCTAAATTACACATCTTGTTCATTTTGCCACTTTTTAATGTTAGTTCTTAAAAGCCAGGATCAGCACAGTGTAACAGGAAACGGACAAGGTGTTAAACACTTTTAAGTAGCATTTTTAACATCTTTTCAGTGCATTGCTTCAGCGGTGCGTAACTTGTTCCCTTTGAGACTATAAGCATAAATATTTGAGCAAGAGCTGCCTTATCTCAGCAGCAGTTCTGTGTTTTTTTGGTCTCATCTGACCACAACAAACTCAGATACAAGTCTAGACTCAGACTTTTCACTTCTGTAGCGTGGGATGTCCCCATTACCAAGTTCATGCTGTACATGCTTTGTTTAATTGTATGTCTGTATTAAGGGTTTTTTTCTCAGTCCTTTTAAAAAAAGAGTTCAGAACTGGTTCAAAGATTTGATGTTTAAATTGAATAGCTCTCTTCACTTTGAAGTTGTTTGCATAACTTCATTTTTCTAGTGTCCCTGTAAAGTGTTTCATTCTATTTGCAGAAGTAAGAAGAAAGGGAGACAGGTTGAAAATTGTCAAAGAACGCAAGCAGAAGTAATCTTGGACTTTGAGTTTACCTTTCCTTTGTTCAGTTTGTTCCACATGGCCTTGGAATTATGCAGAAATCTTCCCCAAGCTTTATTTTTCCTGCTTTAACTCCGGATTTCAGTAATAGCTTATTAACAGATCATGCATCATGTCTTTTATAGTTTAAATGGTCATCTTATTAATAAATTTCTTAATGAATATTAATAAATATCTTAATGTCATATCAGGCTTTGGAATACTGTAGATGTGTTATTCCTGATGTCAGTTTTGTGGAGTGTAGTGAAGGGAATCAGAATTCTACAAACCTGTCTTTTTTTGCCAAGGGGTTTTTGGATTAAAAACTAGTACCAGATAATAAATAAAAGCAAAAAAATAGATAAAAATGAAAGAATCCTCATGTTTGTTTAAAGTATCATAAAATATATCTGAAATACTATTTAATTATAGATGCCTGGAATGATGCAGTCAGTAATGCCTGGAATGATGATGTCTCACATGTCTCAAGCTGCTATGCAGCCTACAGTTCCGGTGAGTTTAACTTCACTTTTCTGGTTTTTAAAAGGTCTTTGTGTAAGTTGCTGTCGTTACTTCAGTCTGGGGATGCCTTTGTTTGTTTGAAATGAATTATGAAAAAGGCATTGCTAGTTGCAATAAAGTTGTATTCGGCTCCTGAATTATTGTGAGAAGAACTAGTGATACGTGGTGTCTTGTGGATTTTCGACATTCTTTAAACTCTTCTCTGTATTTGTGTTTGGTTTTCCCTTCTTTCTCTATGGATTCTGCTGGCTACCTCCCTTGTCCCTCACCTGCTTGTAGCTTGGCAGGAACCCAGTGTGAACTCTGGCTGTCTGGAGTGACAGCTGATTGTCTGACTACTCTGGTTTTGATTTTTCATAAATGTTTCTGAAATTCAGCATATTTGAGACCTTGGGCCAAGTTTGCTGAAATCTTTAGAGGTATGAAGAAGTTATTTGGGTGGAAATGGAGAGGGTGGAGTTAACAAATTACAGATGAAGTCTCTCTCTAAAGTGGAAAAAGCTACTTTTCTATGAACATAATCTTTTAGGAGATTTAAAGTAGCTGTAGGAGATCCACTTAAAAACAGTTCTAGCAGCTTAAATTTAGAAATAAATTATTTTTTTTATTTTCTTGCCGTGCAGATACTATATCCCCACGTCAGAGTTCTTCCTTGTAGAACTTTGAATTTTTCTATGGCACTAAGCACTAAACCTTTGCTACTGCGTTTGTTAATTATTTTAGAAAATAATAGAATCATAGAATAGTTAGGGTTGGAAAGGACCTTAAGATCATCTAATTCCAACCCCCCTGCCATGAGCAGGGACACCACACACTAAACTATGTCGCCCAAGGCTCTGTCCAGCCTGGCCTTGAACAGCTCCAGGGTTGGAGCATTCACAACTTCCTTGGGCAACCTATTCCAGTGCCTCACCACCCTCACTGTAAAGAACTTCTTCCTTATATCTAACCTAAACTTCCCTTGTTTAAGTTTAAAGCCATTACCCCTTGTCCTACCACTAGAGTCCCTAATGAAGAGTCCAAAATAAGTTGGTTAATAGTCCATTTTCTTCTTTGTTAAGGGTTTGCTGGAAGAGATCTTTAGTTCATCTACTAAATAGGCTATGTGTAACCAGGTGTATTGTGTTAAAAAGTCCATCTACTCTCTGGAGTAACAAGAGAAAGATCACAAAGATACAAAGTTTCTGCAAAATAAGTGGAGAAGAGACTGTTAGGAAAAGGATGTAATGTCATGTCAAATGTTAACACCTGCTAAGTGACCAAGAATTCATACCAGAGAAGGGACATTAATTGTCTCAGCAGTGGAGGAGAACTTAAATTTAGTGCTTGGGCTTTATCAGACACTAGAGAATCTTCCTGTTGGTTACAAGTTTGTTTCTCAGTGCCGGTCTCTGGTTGATGAGATGTGAGCATATGTTGCAGCCTTAATGAAATTGAAGTCAGTAACTCCTCAGGGCAAATTCTTGGGAACTGAGGTTCATTAGTTTTTGTGCTCATGTAGCTACTTTCTAATGCACTAAATATTTTAGAAACTACCAAGTAGGATGTTAGTGATTTTCCTCCACTTCTCATACAAAAGTTGTTATGAATTTCTGACTAGTGATGCTCATAAGAAATTTTGCAATAATTTCAGACCTTAAGAGAAAATTCTTAAAAGTGCTATGGCCAATTGAGACTTAAAAGGGGAGGGAAGGATCAGCTCTAACATCAGTCTAATCTTGAATTTTACTGTACATTTTTATATATATTGGCAAAAAGGCTTTCTAATACTGGATTAGGAATAAATTTTGAACTAAATCTGTGGATATATGGTATTTGTGAGGCAAAGTAGTATAGTGGAGGGCTCCAGCTTTTAATTTTGCCATTAAACCTTTTTGTAGTGATGCCAGGACCTCACACGTTCAGGCGTGGGTAGAAGGCATTTGTCTGTCATGGCAGCATCTGTGTACCTCTCTGTCGTGTGTGTACGACAGCCTGGAAAGTGCTTTAGGAAGGAAAGGATTTTAGCAATTCCTAGTTTAAAATTTGTAGATGAGTGAAAATAATTGTGATCAACTTTGCAGCCCTTATTATTTGCTTAGTAAACTTCATGAGATTATTGACTTGTTATAAATTTGTCTGCCTGATGGAAAATACCTTCTCAAGTGTAAAATGTAATCTGCAACTCACTGAGGCCAAGTGGATGCTTTGTACTGGTGTAAGGGATCTTCGTTCTTGGCTGTTTCATCCAAGTACGGTGGTCTTTCAAACCACTCCTGTGCAGGTTCACTACCTGTTGTGATCTACAAAGTGTTTACTTACAGAAAGCTGATTAGAACCGGTATAATTCCTAAAAATGCTTATTTCAGTTACTGCTCTTACAATACACAAATTAGAATGGAATTTGGAAAAGTAAACATAGGCACAAGTTAAAAAAGCATGTTGGAAGGATTAGTCACTGGAGACACAAAATTAACTATGGCCTTGCTTGGCTGACAGTACTTAGCTCACAGGTATATGTGCACATGCAGTCGCTGAAATATTTAATATAGAAAATGCATTTTAAAGGTGTAAAGTTTGTTGATAATTAATCTGGTTTAGTCCTATTGGTTAATATCAAATATAATTGATCCAAGATAATTTCTATTTTTAACATTCTGGTTTTTTTACTCTTCAAGGAGTTTTCAGTTATTAGGTTGTAGAAGACAGCTGAAGGATAAGCCATAGTAAGAGATAAACCTGTAAGCTATATTGTTGCTTACAGAAGAAGAAATTGCAAAAACTATTTGAATTGTTAATCTTTTTCTTTAGGTTGAAAGAATTTCAAGAAGGGCATCCGTAAGAGCTTTGGTTATTTATCATAGAATAGTTAGAGTTGGAAAGGACC
>NW_009919124.1:0-14878 GCF_000696875.1 Nestor notabilis
TTAAATAATATATCTTATTATTTGAATTATCTTATTATATATCAGAACTGTCATGGATAAAAGCATGCATATTTAATGGAAACCAGCATCATACAGTAGTTTTATGACTAGCTTAATTATTTTTTGAGTGTGTGTATTAAACACAAAATTTTGTATAACAGAACTAAGATAAGGCTTGTGTAAATGTTAAGATTTGGAATTCAGAGCTCAGAAAATACTTTGAAGCTTATAATTTTGACAGTTCCTGTAGGTGGGAATGGCGTTCCCTTGATTTATTATTATAATGCTAGGTGAACTTTATAATAATGATGAAATTAAGTCAGTTCATGTAAAAGGTTACTAAATCCTTTCCATGCTCTGGAGCGGAGAATTTGGACAAGAGGTGGTGGAAGGAATGCAACAGTATGTTGTAAAGAGAGATGAGAAATATGAAAAAGTTATTAAGGAAAATGAAACTGGTTTTAAGCACTTTTTTAGTTCGTAGAAGCTGAAATACGAACAGCTGTGCTTTTCTGATTTGAGTGTATATATATTGGATTACTAATTTTTCTTTTTATAATGTAGAAAGAAACCTTTGAAATAATGTTAATACACATTGTTACTAAATTCTCTGATGAGTATTCAGTTAAGTTTCAACTGTTTTAATAAAATATGTTCACAATACATTTTATATATTCAGGGTAGACGTTTTTAAGGTATTTTTTAACTTAAATTTATTAATAACATGTTTCCGTAACACAAAAATCTAAAGGTGACAGCATATTATGTTGGAAAGGTGTTTTAGGAACATTAAAGTTGTGACCAGTTTCAGATTAATACACAGCAAATAAAGACACTACAGCTTCATCAAATAAGCTCTTGGAATTTTAAATTGTTAGAGAGTCTGTAGTATCAGGTAAAATGAAATGGACCAAAACATCATATAATCTCCCTCTGTCAGTTAAGGCAGGACGCCTTTACATAGAAAGCAGTGCTGAAACAAAAAAAGGGGGGGGGGGAGTATAATTTTGAACAGTGGAGGAATAATAAATACTGCCTTTGCTTAGGCAGGTGATTTTAGACTTGTTTCAAGCTGATTTCCAAATCTGTTAGGGTATATTGGAATAGTTTCTCTTTCAATTAACACAGTATTAAAGAACATGACAGCATCAGTAAAGATCAAAAATCCCAAATGGATAATGTTTTTAATAAATATCTTGTACTGCATGCTGTGCAAATACTGATCATGGAAATCCAAAATCTCCAGGCTTTTCACTGGAAAATATCTCTAAGCATAGGAACAGTTGTTTATGAACATACTTTTGCAACGATACTTAATTGAAACATACAGTATATTGATGTAAAAAGTAAGTTATCAATAGAACATACGGACAGTTCGCCCTCTCCTGGTCTTTCAGATACATGATTCTAGGAACAGCTGAATAAGGCTGAAAGCACTGCAAATATTACAATATACTCTGTAGTGTAAAATGTAGATTTTGGAGAGAAGATGGTTAAATACATTGCAGCTTGATTTTTTAAGAACATGAATTCAACTGCTTACAATTCTGTCAGATCTCCTTCAGTACCTTCAAACTGGACTGGTCTTCTTCAGACTAAACCTAACACAAGTGTAAGAATGCATTAAGGTCTGAAAATTTTGTGAAAATTGGTGGCAAAGTGGAGGAGAGATGTTCAAATGTCATGTCTTCATTGAAGGAAAGATATGGCAAGTTCAGCTCTTATCCAAGCTGTCTGAGCTTTGTGTCAGTTGCAAGTGGTACTGCCTGGCCAGGAGCATGCTGGTAGTTCCAAATCAGTTGGAATAAGTAGTGATTCCAGCAAGCTTAGGTGGTGTGGGGAGGTACTCAAGTATCAAGTGTAGAAAGGCTACAAGGAAAGGTGATGGTGCTTTCATGGTGGGAGGATAGTGAAATTATGACAAAGATGAGAAAATATGAAAGGTCTAGACAATGATGTATTGCAGGAACTGGCATCAGGGTAGAAGCAAATGGTATTGTGAAAAGTAAATTGTAAGGGACTCGTACAGAACTGGCATAGGACACCGAGTAATAACCTTAACTGAAAGTCTGAATCCTCATTGTGCTAATACTGGTTCAAGATTTTATTATGACAAAGAGGGGAGTGTGTTGCTTTTTATCTGAGGGCCAAAGTATTTTTCCTATTTCAGTAGTAGTTTTCTTGTGGCAACCAGCCCGAGTGATTGACAGAGTAGTAAATCCTGCTTGCCTCTATACAGATTCATGTGATGAATTTCTCACCTATTTCATGGAAAGAATTGATTGGATTTGGCCTGAATTGGTTGCTTTCATAAATTGGGAGTTTGCCTGATTTAAATGAATATAATGCCTTTGGAATATTGATCAGTTTTATTAATTGAAGTAATCAATTGAAGTCACAGCTTATAATGTCAGTATATTTTAAATGAATCTGACAATCAAATATTTTCTCTATAAGCATAAGGGAAATTCCTAATAAATAATTCAGTCTAAAGTGTGATACGTGCTTTACTGTTGAGACTGCCTCCATATGTGCACTTCTTTCTAGTCAGCTTGGACTTGAATACAGTTTCAGCTTTAGGAGGATGAAAAAATGAACTCTCCCTTGAAAAAGATCAAAAGTGTTGTGACAAAGGTTATGTTACACAGTTTACAGTTGTCTTTTTTGCTGGTATTTTTATTTACCCAAAGATGCGTTGGCCTTTGCTAATAGGGGAGTGATAGCTTATTTTGAAAGAATAGTCCTTCTGTCATTTAAATAATTTTTTGGTTCATGTAGCTTTCCTGAGGTACACTTGAGGACACTTCAAGTGTGCAAAATGTCCCCCTTCACTTTAGGCACAGGAGCAATATTTTGTAAATAACCACAGATCCAGGGAAAGAAAAAAGTAACACTGTATTATCTTACAGGTCAGCTTCTTACATATTGATTAAAATATTTAAGCATTGTGTTGTAATTAGTACATGCAGGATATGTGTTAATTATTTTCTTCCCCTTTTTAAAGTACATTTGAAGCGCCACTTCGTGTTCCGAAACCATCTCTGCTTAGTCTTTGAAATGCTGTCCTACAATCTGTATGATCTGTTGCGGAACACCAACTTCAGAGGTGTCTCACTGAACCTGACACGAAAATTTGCACAGCAAATGTGCACTGCACTGCTTTTTCTGGCGACTCCTGAACTTAGTATCATTCACTGTGACCTAAAACCTGAGAATATACTGCTCTGTAACCCCAAACGAAGCGCTATCAAGATTGTTGATTTTGGCAGTTCGTGTCAACTTGGACAGAGGGTGAGTATTAGTAAAAATTCTATTTATGCTACCGTTGGATACATAATAAAAAAAATCATAATATGTAGATGGGTAATTTGAACTAAATAATTAATAATTATTTAGATGAAACATAGCTAATTTTTATATAGGGTTTTAGACATCAGCAGTCCACAGGAGCCTTAAATATGAATTTTAGTACCATAGTAGTTAAACTTTCCATCTTTCTTTTCTTCTTGGTTATATTTTTACGCTATGTTAATGCAGAATGCATCAGCACTTGATCATAGAAGTCTGCAGTGCTATTAAATAAAAGACGACTTTTTTTTTCTTCACATGTATTACTCCTCCCACTTCAGCATTTAGTGTGCCTTGGAGATAAGATATTTGAGGATTGAGACACTGCAGTAGCTGACTTTTAAAGATAACTGGTTACTAACCCATTTTTATAAACACTTCAGCAACTGTGGAAAGACTAAATTGAGTTTAGTGGTGGTATGAGTAAAGATGTGTATGTGCAAAGCGTTTCCAGGACAAAGGGCCAAATTACTTTCTGTCAGCAGTTCTTCAGATTAGGATAGATCTGTATTATTAAATAGTTGACCAAAAATTTGTAATTGTGTCCTGTTGTTCATGTGCTTTGAAGATGACTACATGTTTTTTATTTGAGCTATTAGAATCTCCCCAGCATAGCCAATTACCTCTTTGCTTGAAGAAATGTTGAAATATATACAATACTATCAAGATATTAAGATAATAAATAATTTAAGATCGTAAATAATTCTGCTTGGATGCCAAAGCCTCTTTTCTTTAGGAAGAACTTTGCATCATATAACTCAAGTATTTGATTAGTACTGACAATTTGCTCACTGAAGAGTTTATCAGGATGTCCTGTTCAGCTTTCACCTTATAGTCCTAGTACAAACACTGTTTCCTGGTCGAAAGAATTCTGTTCAGCTGAGCAAGTGACCACTTCTGTTCAGGGTACCTTTGCTTTAGTTGTTTGAAAACAAGCTGTTAGCTGGAGAGGTAAGGAAGTCTTCTATCTTATATAAAAGTTAGACTTCAGTTTCTTTGGGGAGAAAAAAGAGGGATTTTGAGCCTTCCCAGGTCCTGTTGTGTACCTTTGGCAGTTTTATCTATGAAGTTGTGAATGGTATCTCTTTCCTTTGAGAAAGCTGGATGTTAAAGAAACCAGACAAAAAAGCTCCCCAAAATATGCAACATTTTCAAAAGGTACGAAGTTTCAGATGTAGGACTAGTAATACTGCAGATGGGATCATTATATGTGAAGAATTAAGAAGTTTCATGGACCAGCTTTAACAGAATTTCCCCAATTCTCTCTTGAGGAGTTAAGACTGGCCAGTGGCACCCTGTCACTTTTTCCCTATGTGTTTGGGAAGAACAGATTGGAATATTGATTATTGTATTGAAAGCAGTGGTGAGACGTATTTAGATTAATAAGGGGACTTTTTGCTCTAAACTAGAAACTTTTCAGCCTGAGGTGAAGGGAGACACCAGGAGGTGAAATGAGATCTGGATTGTTTAGGTCAATAATGAGATAATTTTGAGATGTTAAAAAGCAGAAATACACACCCCTAGTGGTAATTATTCATTAATTTAGAAAGCAGTAGGGAAATACGAGTACCTTTGTGGAAAGTGCTGGGTAAAATTGCATGTTACTTAGGATATAAAGTACAGTTCTGTATTGGGCGTATTTTGTTTAGTTCTTTTTTGTTAAGGGTTTTGCAGTTGTGGGGTGGGGTTGTTTGTTGTTTCCCCCCTTCCCTCCCCCTTGTTTTCATGTTTGGCTGGTTGGTTTTGGTGGTTTTTTGGTGTGGTTTTTTTGTATCCCTACATTTAAGCCAGTCTCCAGGTTTAGAAGCAAGATAGAATTATCTGTCTCGTGAAATGAGCAGGATAACTAAGCAGGGGTGGAAGAGGGTTGCTTTTTCCCAGGTGTTGTTTTCTAGTTCCTAGAATCACCTGATAATTTCATCTCATTTCATCACATCAGAATCCTGGCTTTTGATCTTCTACTGTTTTATCTGAAATGTTACATGATTCTGATGTGGCTTGTGGAATAGTTTTTCTTAGGGTAGTAGCAGACAAAAAATTTTGTACGATCATGTGTAATTGTATGAGGTTACACTTATCAACCCTAAAATGTTAAATACTGACATCACGAGTGAATCTGCACTTTTTTTTTTCTTGAGGGGGTTGGACACACTGTAAACTATTATCTTAAGAATTAACTAATTAACATTTTTCATATTTTTATTAGTGTAATGTATAGATGCTTTTTAGTATCACTGATACCTTGGTTCTCCCTACACCAAAAATGTATTTCACGGTAGTTCTATTTTGTAATACATGATCGTAATAGTGCTCTTTGGATGCTGTTTATTACCTTTACATGCTTTTATTTCAGATATACCAATATATCCAGAGTCGTTTTTATCGATCACCAGAGGTGCTACTGGGAATGCCTTACGATCTTGCAATTGATATGTGGTCCCTTGGGTGTATTTTAGTTGAGATGCACACTGGAGAGCCTCTTTTTAGTGGGGCAAATGAGGTATGCAGATATGTTACAGTACAAGTAATTAGATTTTGTTGTTGTTTTTGTTCATTCTCGTCATGGGTTTCATCTGTTTAATTGTAATGCATAAATTAGGGAAGTCTAGTAATTCTAAAATGAATAATAAAATTAATAAGCATCAGCGACAGCAGTGTCTTTCGTCAGAATTCTAAATTGCCTGTTAATAATTTTCTGTTTCTGCATCCTCCCTCTTACTCCTTATACACTAATTTGCTTTGTACATAGTGGATTTTTCTTAAACTCACAATTAATTTAGAACTTGTCTGGGGTTTTTTTTCATTTGCTTTGGTGTGACGAGAATCTCACTCTGTCACGCTGCTCAGCACTGTCACATGTTCCTCACAAAATTTCTTTATTTGGAACAGGTGGATCAAATGAATAAGATAGTGGAAGTTCTGGGGATACCACCTACTCACATCCTTGACCAAGCACCAAAAGCAAGAAAGTTCTTTGAGAAGTTGCCAGATAGCACTTGGAACTTGAAGAAGACCAAAGATGGAAAAAGGGTAGGTTACATAACTAGGATGATAATATGGACAGTTTCTTTAAATAAAGTCAATAATAATTTATTAAAGAAAAGGTGAGATGTTACTTTGTTTCATATCTTGCCTTACTGAAAATGCAGCTTTATTGTTGTTTATTATTGTTCCACATTGTAAGACAGATTAATGAAATAACACATTCCATAGTGTTAAATAGTTTCTTACTTTTATTTGACATCCTTTTATGGTATGTTTAAACTGCCATATGGCAAGTTTAAACATCCGAGGCTGAATATATAAATGAATTTCAAGCAATTTCTAACTTCCCAACAGGAATACAAACCACCCGGAACTCGTAAACTTCACAATATACTAGGAGTTGAAACAGGAGGACCAGGTGGACGCCGTGCTGGGGAATCGGGTCATACTGTAGCTGACTACTTGAAGTTCAAAGACCTCATCTTAAGGATGCTTGATTATGACCCTAAGACACGAATTCAACCTTATTATGCCCTTCAGCATAGTTTCTTTAAGAAAACAGCAGACGAAGGTACAAACACAAGTAACAGTGTGTCTACGAGTCCTGCCATGGAGCAGTCACAGTCTTCAGGAACCACCTCTAGTACATCTTCAAGCTCAGGTAAATTTTTCTCATTAAGAGATAACAAAATTATATTTCCTAATCACATCAAAGGAGTCTTTCAAAGATAAATATTCTCTCTCTCTTTTGGATAAAAACCAAATACGTCAGTCATGCTCCTCAAACAATTATTTTAATTGGCTGGAACAGGTAACTGCGCCAACAAAAAGTAAAAAAATAGATGAGCCAAAATGTGAATGGTTATCATAGGTCTTGTATTTTTACCTAGAAGCAGTTTACATAACCTTCATGCTGTCACTGTTTTCCAGCTTACTTTAAGTTTTGTGTCTCTTTGGTTATTGTGCATGTTATGATTTTATAGGTGGATCTTCTGGAACAAGCAACAGTGGAAGGGCACGGTCAGACCCCACACACCAGCATCGACATAGTGGTGGACACTTCACTGCTGCTGTTCAAGCTATGGACTGTGAAACACACAGCCCACAGGTATGCTTAAGTAGAGCTTTTGTCTGTTTGGTTTATATGAGTTTTCTGAGAATATTAAATCCCTATAAATTAAGTAATGCTTTCATTTCAAGATTGAAGTCATTCAGACACAGAACTAGCTCTTGTTTTGGTTGTTTGTATGTTAGGTCCGTCACTTAGGCAAAATTACTACTGGTAGCTGTAAAAATTTCCAGAGATCCTGTAGTGGTGAAGGTTTTGTATTAGTAACAGTAAGTCAGATGGAGCTGTCAGTGCTTCACCTTACACAGTGCGTAAGGGTATGCAGAACTACACGTCTTCCAACCCAGTGGAGAACAAGCTTGTGCTTCTGTGGACTCCTGCTGGAGTTCTTAATTTTGTTTTATGGTGTTCAGGTACTTCACCAACATTATCGTTGATGGATTAGAGTTTATTCAGTACTTGCTGGAAAGAAGCAGCAACTCATTAACTACAAATAATTCAGTAATATTTTTATTTTAGTACAGAATGGATAAAAACATAAACTGTCCCTAAGTCATAAGTTTAGTTTATGCAACAAATTTGTGTGTAGCTAGATATTTTAGTAATCTTTAATCACCTGTGTACTTCCTGAGGTGTGGGTAGTACTCCTGTAATGCTGTTGACACCATTCAAGATATGGACTACAAATACTAATTTAGCTTAGTATGCTTATCGTATCCAGAGACCTGAGTCAGAGATAACGGTCTTATTGTTCTGAGTGTTGTACAAATACTATGCTATTTGTTAGTACTATTATGTAAAGCTGCTTCTGTGACTTTCACCGTAAGGTCACATATTACACTTAAACCATTTGAAAAAAACATCCAGAAAGTGAACTAATTTTTCTTAAGGTATATTTAGAAAAGGGTGTTAGAGATGCTTTGTAACGACGTATTTCCACTTCTAGAATAATTCTGCAACTCCAAGGTTTTTTAACTTTTTTAAAAGTTAGCATAAACATCAGTAACTTAATATCTCTCATATATTGCAAATGGACAGATTTGAGTAAGCATTTTAATTTTTATTTTGCTTATTAACATAGGTTCGACAACAGTTTCCTCCTCCAATTGGTTGGACAGCCACTGAAGCTCCTACACAGGTCACTGTTGAAAACCATCCAGTTCAAGAAACCACCTTCCATGTAACCCCTCAACAACAGAATGCATTACATCATCATCACGGAAATAGCTCTCACCACCACCACCATCACCACCACCACCACCACCATCATGGACAGCAAGCCTTGGGTAGCCGGACCAGGCCGAGAGTCTACAATTCTCCAACAAACAGCTCCTCCACCCAGGATTCTATGGAGGTGGGCCACAGTCACCACTCCATGACATCCCTGTCTTCCTCAACTACTTCTTCCTCTACATCCTCCTCCTCTACTGGTAACCAAGGCAATCAGGCCTATCAGAACCGCCCAGTGGCTGCTAATACCTTGGACTTTGGACAAAATGGAGCTATGGACATGAATTTAACAGTCTACTCTAATCCGCGCCAAGAAACTGGCATAGCTGGACATCCAACATACCAGTTTTCTGCTAATACAGGTCCTGCTCATTACATGACTGAAGGACACCTTGCAATGAGGCAAGGAATTGATAGAGAAGAGTCTCCCATGACAGGAGTTTGTGTTCAGCAAAGTCCTGTGGCTAGCTCGTGACTAAACTGAAACTAAGTTTGTTTCTTGTGTGTTTTTATAGAAGTGGTGTTTTTCCAAAAACAAAGTGCAAAGCTGCTTGAATCAGAAGGAGATAAACTCACGGAACCGCTACAGGAGGGCAAAGCTGACTATTTTTTTAAACTTGAAAAGATTGCAAAGGGACAATGAAGTTTTTTTTTTGTTGGGTTTTTTTTGTTTGGTTTTTTTCTTTGTTTGTTTTTGGTTTTTGGGTTTTTTTTTTTTTGGTTGGTTTTCTTTTTTAAGAGCCATGTCTGGACCCACATTAATGGATAGCTTAGTGGTGTTCACTTTTTGCTTCCCCCATTTTAACTTGCCACAACATAGTCATAGTTTGTTTTTTTGGGGAGGGTGGTTTTTTTTGGTCTCATTCAACAGGGGTTATTGTTCAAATGTTAGTTGTAGTTCCAAACTAGTTTCTTTTTAAAGGCATTGCACATGATTTATAAAAAGGCCCTTTGAAATTTTTGGGTGGGAGGGGAGTGAGTAATATATATATATTTTTTTTAGTTCCCCAAACAAACATGGGCACAGAAATGCAGTACTGTAAGAAAGAGGGACCTTCAGATTACACAAATATATATTCTTCAGCTGTAAAAAGGGACGGTTGTAATGGAGTTTGTAAGGCACATTGAGCATGCTAAGTGGCGGTGATCAGAACTCTCCTTTTCTGAATCTACTGAGGATCAAAGCAGCAATTGTAATGGGATTCTGTGGGTCTCATATTTTGGGAGACCACAGTCAGTTAGTATTGAAATATGACTGGTTTCATAACTGAGGTGCACTGAGAAGCAATCAACGGGTCGGTCCTGGCCAGTCCTGGGGAGGTCTAAGTGGTGGTCTTTGGGATAACCTTTGGCCTTATGGATTTGGACTCTTAAGTTAGAAGAGCCTACCATTTCAGATGCAATCACTTTTGGACATGCTTTTGCAGACAGTCCTTAATGCTGAAAACACAGAGAATGGGTAATTCAAGAGGCCTTTCTTTTAAAATAGACTTTTGTGACCCACTTATTGTAAGGTATTGCAAGGTCACTTTGCGTGTGTCATAAAGTTGACTTCCTTATTGGTTGAAGGTCACAGGAGTAGTGGTTTGCGTTTGATGGAAATAGCTACAACTGTGTCCCTTCCTGCTTTTTACTTTTTTCTTTTGCTTTTTCTCGGCACGTGGTTTCTCCACCATTACTTCTGCACAAAGACGTCTTCTGTTCATCCTGAACATTTTTAAAAATGCAGAATTTTATGTGACTGCTTTTTTGCCTCACAATTATGCTGTGAATTTTACAAAAATTTATTTTCTTTTTTGATAATTTATTGTACCAAAGCTGTTTTTATAGCACATAGATGTCTGTAACCAATAATGTAGCAGTTCTGCACTTTGACACAAGGTGTAACTAGACCATTTTTAAATGTCAGTTGAAAATTATGGCTGTACTATTGCTTAAACAAAACTGGAACTGTTGTTGAATTCATAGCCAATACATTTACAGCAATCTGTGTACTGAACATAATAGATTGACATCTACTTCGAGACTATAACATCTGTTACATTATAAATGTGTTCAGGCTTCTGAAGGTAAAAGGGACACTAGATCCAGAAGCTATGAAACCAGCAGTTGATTCTTGTATTCCTTATTAACATAATTGTAAACTTGAAGGCAAGACCTTGATTGCATGAACAGGTCCAAAATAATAGTCTGAGTAAAGCAAAACACTCACATGAGACCTGAGGTTAGCAGGCTGTATTTAACAGGTGCCTAATTTTTGGGTAATGCTGCCTTAATATAACACAGTCAGCTTGGCAGTTGCAAAATTTATGGGCCCATTCAGAGATTTGTTTGGATGAAAAGTTAAAAGCTCCGTGGAAAACATTTGAAAGAAGAAGGGTAATTCATTGATTGCCCATCCCAGAGTAACATTCTTTGCCCATTATATATTACAGAAGCAGTGATCTACCTCTGCCAGTAAGCCCTTCTAAAAGTTAATTTAGCAGAAAATTCAGAGTTCAGACTGGTCGGTTCCATGTGGCGAAGTCATTCTTTCTGACTAAAAGGTGGAATTTTTTATACTTACAGTGGCAACGCAGCAGCTGACTACCATGTGAATGGGAATGAATACTTGGGATTAACCATGTTTTTCCTTGTAAATCATGATTTTTTTTAATCAAGCAATCCTTTTTTCTTTTGTTTTTTTTTTTTTTTTTTTAATTGACATGTCAACCCTGTGGATGATTTTTTTTTTTCCTGTTTTCTTTTTGGTTTTATTTTTTAACTCGGTAATTCAGAGAAGTTTACAGGATTTGGAAGGCTGTCACCGTAGAAACAGGATGCTGAGTTTAGCAATATAAAAGGAATCCAGTACTTACTGCTGTCTAGGAATATAAGGGTAATACGAAATCTGGGTAATTTTTGTGTGCGCGGGTTGCCACACCATAGCAAGCGCCAAAAAATAAAGCAGTTAAAAAGAAAATCTGCATAAAGAAGAAATCATAAAATCCAGTGCTTCTGCATACTGTGTTATGTTACAGTCCAGTTTTGTGTGCTTTACTACACAGTTTGGTTACAGGACTTCTGTGCATTGTAAACATAAACAGCATGGAAAAGGTTAAATACCTGTGTTCAGATTGTAAGATCTAGTCCGGACTTGCTGTGTATATTGTAACGTTAAATGAGAAGACAAGCCCTTTGTATTATAGTCATGCAGTCTTATGTATGATAAACAGTTGAATAATTTGTCCTCAGACTCTTTACTGTGCTTTTTAAAAAAAAAGTAATTTAAGAAAAAATGTAAACATAGTAAATCTTCCTATGCAATTAACCTACTCCAAGCCATGGTATGGTAGGTATAATTATACTATAATATGTAAATATCAGATACATTGAAACAGACTTAAAAATATGAAAGTAAAAGTTGGAGGCATAACAGATAATTTTGAGTTTTTAATTGAAACAGCAAGGTATACAAATCATTGATGTATGAACACAGCTCTGCTTGATTCTGATGGACTGTACTTGTAGTTTGAGTTCTTTATATTATCATCTGTTAGTTTGAATGTTTTTATATGCACTGCAGCTTTCTACCTATTACGGACTAGCTGATGTTAAGGCCAGAAGTGACCATGGTCATGAAGTAATCTGACTGGCATGCCATTACCCTTAGAATTCAATCTAGTTATTTCTGCATCATGAAGTCCATGTCTTTTGGGTGCAGTAGAACATACTTTTGAAAAAGATAGCTGATTTTCATATAGATTCTTCAGGTGTGAGGGTTTTTCCGTGTCTCTTGAGTGATTCAGCTAGATTTCCATACTCTTAGTCCTCCTTCAGTTTTAGGACTGTTTAGTTACAGCTGCTGGCCATCAGATAGCTAGCTGCCTATTAGAATAACAAATAACTACTCTAGTTTTAAACTATTTCACTTTATTCACATAAAAAAATATGTTAACTTTAATAACCTATATAGATGGAGTTCCTTAAATCTCTAACCGTAAAGCTTTTTCGGCTCTTCTGAAACTTCAGATGTTTTAAAATCCATTCTAAAAGCGTGGACAGAAGAACTGCATACAGCATCTGGTAGTGATTTGGGTATTGCTGTGTGCGTGTAGTATGTGCAGGTACATTCTTGAACCTTTCAGTTTATATCTTCGCTTGTTTGTTTATACCTCCAAGGAGTGCATTTTAAATCTTTCAGTCTCAGTTATTTGCATTAAAAGATTGTAAATTTAGATGATTATCCATCATGATTCCTAAGTCCTTTTCAGAACTGCTGCTTTTCCAGGATGTGGTCTTCCATCCTGTAAGTATAATGATGTCTGAATGGGACTGGTTTACAGAAGGGTTGGATTCACCTGTAGATGTGGCTTGTCTTCATTGTTTATCACTCTACCATCGTTACTTTCATTAAACCATCAATGTGCTTATATTTATATCATTATATCAGTCTTGATAACTGAAAACTCTTAAATACCTTGGAAGATAATTCCTGTTGAAACCCATCAGGAACATCATTTTTTAATGAGGAAGTAATCTAAAACTCTAACCCTCTGACACAGCGTGGTGAATATGTTGTGTTGATTTACAGAACAAAATACATATCAGTAAAGATCATTATGTGGAACTTCTGAATAGTATGTAAGTATCTCTCTAGTCAAGATTACGCAAGTAACTGACAACAAAGTAGAGTTATTACTGAGTGTTGATCTCATGAGGATAGTTTTTATATAGCATGACTTCGGCAAGTGATTTACTTTAAAGGATTGGATATTGGAATTGCGCAATATCTTACATCTGTCAAGGAGAAACGATACCATGCCAAATTGTAGTTTTCTATTAAATATCCCTGATTTTGTGGGGTTCTACAGAAATAACCTGTTAGTAAAAAGTTTGCAGTTGGTATTTATTTCTCCACCTCATTACAATAGTTGAACTATTTTTTACATAATGATCAAGATGTGTTGTTTTTATTGCGTCAGTTCTCCATACTGGCCCTATCAAATATATGCAGTCTGCCTAGGCCCAAGAGGATTTGTAGTTTCTGTTGTTCATTATATTTTATGCTAGATGTTACAGAGCGTCACAAGCTCAATCACAAGGTGGTCACAGTGACTGTCTCTGAGGACCTGAATGATACGAGAAGGTGATACACTTCATAAACCAGACAAAGGTGGTAGTTAAAATTTTAAACTTCAGGCTCCTCTGCTAAACAGGAGAGAGAATATTTAATTCACTTTAACTGATGTTCAGAGATTCTAGTGAGAAAGCAAAGATAGATGATTTAGAAGAGGATAAAGGTTTGAATTGATGTTCTGTGGGGGAGGGACTCTAACCAATGTGAATAATAGCATAGGAAGGGGAGAGAAATACCCTTGGCTTGAGTGGAATTGTGCAGTCCTTAATTGAAAGTGAGACCAAGAAATTTCTTTTATATGGTCCTAGGAAATCATGTGAGGGAAGGTAAATGAAATCTTTTAATGGCTATGTTGAATGAAGCTTAACAGTTCTGCTTTTACTGGAAAATAAGTTTTTCACAGAAGGTTGGATTCCAGTAATTAATGTGAGAGATGTCTGGAATGTAGCTGCATGTTCTATGTCAAGGTAAATTTGAATCCAGACTGTTTATCAAGTGGCAAGACTTAGATCAAATCTGGAAGTTCACAAGAGAACAGAAATGAAAGTTGGGATTATTTTATTGCAGTTTAGAAAGGCTAAATTGAAGAAGGAGGATTTGATTTCTGATGGCATACCAAACAAGCATATGCTGGAGGGATCAGTTTGTCAGAAGCAGCAGTAATGGATAGAGTGGATTGTCAGCATTTAGCAACTTGAAGGGATTTTAATTTATTTACTAACTAGGGCTGAGATGTATAGGTTAAAATGGGCTGAAAGCAGAGTCTAGCGAGACCTTAAAAGGTGCAAACCACAGTAGATATTATAAATCAAGTTTTAGAACTGTGGGAATAAAAACCCAAACCCAAGCAGAGTATTTTATTGAGCGGTTACCTACTAAAACTTCTACCTGTGTTTAGGAGGCTGAGAATGGAAATGAGACTGACCAAAGACATCCTTAAAAAAAAAATTGTTGCCATGGAGTAGAGGGGCACAGGATCTATACCTTAAAGATGTTTCACTGTGGATCCACCTTAGGTACTCATTACTAAGGCAGGACCTCCTCTGTTTAACAAGCAATTTTTCCTCTGTGTGCAACAGTGGAAAATATCCCAGCTAAAGAATGATATACAGTTAATGTGTTACAGT